>NC_080605.1:9386978-9569478 GCF_027887145.1 Ammospiza caudacuta
TGACATCTTTTTTGAAACCTTGAAGTCTAATCAAGAAATGTGTTGATGTGCACAAAATTAAACTGAAGGAAATACTATGTTGATTTTTCACAGGGTGACACATCTCAGGTATCCACATATTTCAGCAAAGAGTTTCACAAGGAAGATTCTATAAGAAACAAATTGCCTTGGGAGCCTGCTACCCAATTACTCAAAAACAAAAAAGAGAGGCATACCTTCAGAGTCATCTCCTTGCTCAGCATTCTCCAGTAGGACCACAAATCCTTCTCCCTAAACAAATGCCAAATATACTGTCATAATTTATTCTCATTCAAATGCAAGAAAAAAAACTAAACCCCAATCCTTGATTGAGAATACCAATTGTACTGACAAGTTTTCACAAGAAATCCAGCTTGTGACACAAATCCCTCCCAGAGTCATGTAGTGATACCCATGAGCTGTAGTGTCTCCTTTTCCTAACATGCTATATCAATGCTACTACCCCAGCTGTCATTAATCTAATTCTCCATTATGTCCCAAATCAATAAAGAAAAACTTTCAGGTGGGGGTCTCTGGTGGAGTAGGGCTAAATAAACCCACATGAAATCAGGCAGTTTTAATTTTGGGACCTGTCAAGAGCTATTTTATCTGCAAACTAATTTGCACACCTCATAACAGCTTATCTGAGGTGACTGATATTTTTAACACTTAGATAGCAATTCTAGCCAATTATGCTGGACAGAATTTGCACAGTTACAGAGAACTTTGATTTAGGATCATGGTTCTATCAGCCGAGATGAATTTCAAAAGACTCTGTTTTCCATTAGCTCAAAATACTTTGAAGATGCACCTAACTTCTCACTGCTTGAATAGAAACTACAGCTGCTAGGAACCTGAGTCATACTCCTTTCTCAGAGCACTTCTCAATGCTAAAATAAAACCTAAGTATCTGGTAAAGTGCTGGTTTTAGGTTTATAAGGAACACCTGACCTGATTAGGGGCAATGAATCATTGAGGCAAATGTCCTGTTCCTGGCAGGAGCAGCTTCAAAGGAATGCTCTGGCCCCACAATAAAGCCTTAGCAATAGATTTTATTTTTGTGTTTCTTGATTGAGTCAACAGTTCTTTTGCACAGGAGACAACTTAAAAACTGATTGTCTATGCCACATCTTTAACTTGTGCTTGCAGCAGTGGGTGATATTTATTGCCTTGTACCAATAGTCACACGGATTTGTTGGCCAGCTGCTGCACTGTCACTTCATTTCTGACTCCCACAAGGAAACCTTTTCCATATTCATGAACACTGCATTAATTTCTAAGATCCTGGAAACTCTCATTGAAGCTGTGTGTTATAATCCAATTGATTTTTTATTGCTTAAGATCAACAAAGCCTTAATTCACTGCAGGAACCGTGTTGTGTGATATTTTGTATACATGCACACATAACATTACATCTTTGCTATCACTTGGATTTTATTTCTACTCATTTATGCTAATTATTTTAAATGGGAAGGATTAAATTATTGATATATGTAAATGTACTGTTCTACATTAGATTTGATGAGATTGCATTAGGAAGGGTTACTCTTGTAGAAAAAACATATTTCTACTCTATTAGAAAACCAATGCTAAATTGCAGTGGTAGCTATCAGGCAAGGCTAGACCCATTCATGCTAATATGACCTTCAATTAGTGAAGCAGACATCTCAAGACCCAGCTATTTTATCAGACACACAGTAGAGGATGAGGAAATGTTGGTATCCTTGAAAAATTCTACTTTGAGGTGACCTTCTACTTAGCCAGGCTCATTATGCAAAACAAAAATAATTGTGCATCTTCTTCCTAGTCTCTCTTAAGGAGGTTTTTGGCAAATTTCAAATTACAAATAATGATTTAACCCATAGATTTATGCTAATACATAGCAGCTCAGGCAGCACATGCATCCTGTACAATTCCCCAGAGACACTGGTTTACAGTGTTTTCTTTTTCTTAGCAGCAACAGACACAAGCTTTTACTTGAAAAAAAAACCACTACACATCTACTTAGGTCCAGATTTTTTAAATAATAAATACCATTGTGACATCCTTAGATATCAAAGGACTCGGTGGCCCCCACAGTAGTTTTCTCACTGCAAATAGTTGCAAAGTTATGCTGAAAATCTGGCTCACTTCAGTGCTTAAGTAGTTCAGATTTCTTTCATTCTTATTCACAAATATGGCACCTTTGACATGGCAAACAAGTGAATATATCACATTCAATTTGTAAGCTGTAATATACACAAAGACTTTTAAGGCTACTAAAAGTAGGTTTATTCTAGTCAGAAGGAAAAATCAATGAAATCACATGTGGAATATTCTCTAATTTTTATATGAGCCTTTTCAGCAACACACTGTGGGCAGAAAAGAAGTTCCATACAATGTTTATTTAATGAACAGTCACATTTCTTTTAAGTTAGGTATTAGAATACAGAGAATTAAATTAGAGAGAGATGCTTAAGTACCTAAATAGAAACAACAAGTACAGGTAAAAGATTTTAAGGTTAATGGTTTTAAAGGTTAAAAGTTGACTGTTAGGAACCTACCACCAGGAATATGAACAGTGCAAAGTTCATGAGACTGGAAAGGATGGTAAATCTTCATAGGTAAATCCATTGAAAGAGAGAAGAACCGGTCAAATAAACGGGGGCTTCCCAAAAAGGTCAAAGAATTGACAGGAGTGGAGGGGAATATGTAAAGAGACACAGCTGGTATATATTGCCATTACTTACTGAAGCCAGGTAAGAAATAACAACCTAGATAATAGCTAAGGATTTGGCTGTGCAAAGCCATAGACAGGATGAGATAATAGACAGGTACAATGGGATCATGTTCTATTCTTGGTACAGGAGAGAGAATCTGAATAAACTTTCTTCTACAATATCTATACAAATCCCTTTAGTTTGCTGTCATATTCTGGGCACTGAAATATGTCACAATGCTTACTTTTTTCTTTCCAAACTTGCCTTCTCTTCTGAAACTATTTTATATGTATTATTCTTTGGCTGTGCCTATCATCATGTATATATATATATATATATATATACACACACACATTTTTCCAGCACTCCTGCAGTCAGATGAGGATGGAGACATTCCCAAGTCTTTCAGGACTTTCATGCAGGTCTTAGACAAGGGGTTTTGTTTGTTTGTTTGTTGGTTTTTTCTGTTTGTTTTGCGGGGGAGAGGGTGGAAGAACTTTTTCTGATTGGTTGGATTCGGGGCGGGGGTTTGTTTATTTGTTTGGGTTTATTTCCTTTCGCTCTTTATTTGTCATTTTCTGCTTAGCTAAGTTATTTGCAAACAAAGAGAGTTTTGAGCACTGCCTTATGTGGGTGGGCTTAGCCAAGCTGTTAGGCACACAGTCTGCTAGTTTTGAGTGGTTCTTAATATTGCCCACTTTCTTTTTCCCTAAACGAGACTAACAGCCAGAGAAACGAGTCCTTGGAAACACTCTTGGTTTTGCTCCCTGTTTTGCGTGAACCAATGCTAACAGGCAGCCTGAGAAATGCCCCTTTTCCCACGGCTGGGGGATCCCCCTTTTGGCCAGTCTGGAAGATCCCCTTTCCCCGGCTGGGGGATCCCCCTTTTCTCTCCTAGGGGATTCCCTTTCCTCCTGCCTGGGGGATCCCTCCTTTCCCCTTTCCGATCTGTCCCGGGGCATCCCCGTTTCCCCGTTTCCCGTTCTGTCCCGGGACCCGGTGCAGTAGGCAGCTCGAGGGATCCCTGTTTCCCCCTTTCCCGTTCCCCGTTCCCGCCGTGTCCCGGTGCAATAGGCAGCCCGGGGGACCCCCATTCCCCCTTTCCCGCTGTGTCCCGGTGCAATAGGCAGCCCGGGGGATCCCTGTTTCCCCGTTTCCCGTTCCCGCTGTGTCCCGGTGCAATAGGCAGCCCGGGGCATCCCTGTTTCCCCGTTTCCCGTTCTCGCTGTGTCCCGGTGCCGGTGCAGCGCTCTGCGGGCCGGGCGCGGCCGTTCCTGCAGCAGCAGCGCCACCTGCTGTCCCTTCCCGGCGCTGCACCGGCCGCCGCCGTGCCCGCCCCGCGCCGGAGTTTCTCACCCAAGTGTCCAAATAGCAGCAAGGAAATGTTTTATTTTATTGTATTTTTTTTCTTTTTTCTTTCTTTTTTTTTTTTTCAATCGGGGGACAGGCCGATCCCTCAGCGTACCCTGCAAAGCTCCTGCTGGCCGCGCGGGTCAGTAACATTTACGTGACATTTTCCAGCAGAGCTGTTGTAAAATCCTCACTTTCTCCACATTAGTGGAAAAGGATAAAACCAACAAAGGAGAAAGCCTGGTACGATTGTGATTAAGTGCAGCCACAAAGGTAAACACTGAAGTGGAGGCTGTCAGCTTGCTCCCCAGAAACACCCCCAACACTTCTGTTTGAGTGTCTCAGGGGCAGTAGGGCTGTGGTACAGGCAGGGTAGCAGACCAGGACAGCAAATTCACAAATGTGTAGCTGCATTTCCTTCAACATCGTTTCTAAATCTTGTCTTTAAAGAAATAACTTATCTTCCAAGGTCATGTTCTGTCAATAGTTTAATTTACAACCAATTAAGCCACAATCACTGTTAATTTTACATGCACATACACAATTTGCTTGCTTGTATTAGTGGGAATATGTTTAGGGGGGTTTTTTAAAAGGAGCTCTTTTTTTTTTTCTCTTCACCACTGTTTGACAGAAGTCCTTCTGATGGCTTACAGAGCAGTGGTGGCCCACAAGAGCAGAACCTGAGAGGCAGCCTCACAAATGAAGCTGCAGGGATCTTTCATATATCAAAGGTTTGATTTATTTGATGGGGGCCATTACTTGCTCTTGGCATTGCTCTTTTTGCTCTTTTTTGTTATTGTTGTTGTTATGGTTGAGGTTTTGGGGGTTTTTGGCCTTTTTTCTTAAATTTAGCTTGTTCTCCTAACATCTGTAGTACATTTTGTTTTTGCATAAAAACAAAATCATACCTTGTGCACAGGTAGTGAAAGCACTGATCTACTAGTGCAAGTATTTCTCAAAGTAGTTGGGTTCATTCTGGCAAAGTACTTTATCAAAGCTGTATTATAGCCACAGCCAAATAAACTGTGAGCTGTTACAGAGGAAAAATTATTTTTCATATTAAAATGTGGCTCATTTAAAATGGCAGCTCATTGTATCCATTAAACATTACCTATTCTTCAGGCTGGAATCAAGACTGCTTTCAGAGAGTATTCAGCTTGTTACTGAAATGATTTAAACAGATCTAGTGGAACACTGTAAATATGATCAAGGCAAAAAGCCAGTCAATAAAACTGTCAGTTTTACCCTAATAAAGGAGGAAGGTCTTTGCTATTTCTCTGTAGCAGACAGTTTATTGTTCAGCTGTATGCAATGGCTTCAGGACATCTGGCCACTTAATCATTGAATACCAAGTCCAGAGCACCAAAGGAGCCATAAGCAAAATAATCAGTGGTCTAATTCACTTCTGTACTAAAGACCCTGCACACAGCTCTGACATCAACAGACTGTATGATCTTAGTCTAAAATGCAGTTAAACATTCCTGGTAGCTGTTAGAACACAACAAAGAGCCTTGATGAAAAGACAAGTATGTCTGAAAGCCTCATACCACCCAGGCTAGGTCATACTGTTTATATGGTGTTTATATGAGTCTGGGAAATGCAGGAGCTCCTTGAACCAGCCTGGAGCTGCTGGGGCCTTGTCCCAGTGCCTGCCTTAACCAGCTGGAAGCAGCAAGAGCATCAGTGCCCCCAGCTGGGAGGCAGAACAACCCCCTGAGCTGAGACTGGGTGGCTGTCAGCTGTTCTGCTTTGAAACAAAGTACCTTCGACCTAATCCAGAGGCTTCAAGGATGGGCTCCAGACTCTGCTAAAATGGTGTGGCTAATGCTTGGTGCTGCTGGTAAGGCAGTGACATTCTTTGCTCTTGTCACCCTAAAAGCAGTTCCTGCCCAAACTGAAACATCCACCAAACTACACAACCAACTGAACCAGCTGCTTCCCCCTGCCAACCCTTCTGTAAGGCCTCAGGTAACCTGTGCACACTGAAATCCCCTTGCTTTAGCAAACACATCAATCTCTCATTTTCATTGCTACAGATTAAGGCTTAAAAATACACTTGATATCTGGATTTTCTCTGTTTAATTTTCTGGAATCAACAGAGTTAAATTTCAATATATTGATAGGAGCTGTAAGGCTTATTTCCTTCAGGGTGCAATCAAAGCATGTGGATTTCCACAGTTCCAAGTGCACAGCTTTGGTCTGACTGCAGCTACAGAAGCTGCTGTGGAAGCCCACAGGCATCTGATGCAGAATAGACTGAGACCATGTTGGTGGGCAGTGCTGGCCTATCTGTGTGTTTCCACTTCTGAAAGTGATCCTGCATGCTGTGCTTTAACAAACTTCCTCCAGGATGGTTCTGGGAAGTGATTACACATCATGATGGTACCTGCCCTCATCTCCCCTTTCTCAGGAAGCATTGTTTGTCCCTGTCTGATGAGTCTAATAGGGATCTGTGTTATCTCACAAAAAGGATGGACAAGAGGCTCAAGTGATCCTCTTCCCACACCTGTGCACCCAGAGGGTCACTCACAAAGAGGCTGGGCTAGCACAGACTGAATTTGCTGAAGAACTGGCAGGAAGTTGTAATCAGCTCATTTGATTTGATTGAGCTGTTGTAGTAAATGGTCACTAAACTCCCAGGCACCCTCAGACTGTGGAGGTTTGAAAGGTAGGAAGGAAACATTAACACATTACATAGAGGAGGGACACAAGAGAAGGACACAAGGAGTTAAGGGTGGAAAAAAGGAACAAATGCCAAATAGCCCTTCTTTCCAGGTGTGTTCCTTCTCTACTGAAATACAGAGCTGTCCTCTATTACCTACCATTCTCTTTGTGCTTGTTCAGTTGGGGAGAAATCTATCTGCTGAAATGAAACACCTCATCCCAGAAATGAGGTAGCTGCTAAGTGAGAGCACTGGCTTCACACAGTCATCAAGGCAAACGCCTTAGGACTGAGCTGTTCAACCTGCAATGGAAAACAATTCTGTTTTTTTCTTCCCACTGGGCATAAGTCTTCCCTGTCTCTCTATTGTGCTAGTGAAAGCAAATTTCACTGGAAACCGAATCTATTTACAAATATTTTGACAGATTGAGACAGTTGCTCAGGAAAAAATGATTAAATGTATGCAGATAAAATACAGTGTCATGTGAACAGCTGCTGCACAGACCCACAGCCTGCGTGGATACAATTTTATTTATGCTTTTTAAAGGCTATGTGGGTGTCCCTGTAAAACAGAAACAAAGAGAACATTACTCCTGCTGGTGATAAATTAGAGAAAAATCTCAGATGATTAATCCTCCAAAATGTGCAGTCTTGACTTTTTTTTTTAACTTTTTGGCAGGAAGATATACATGCAAAATTGTACCAGCACTGCTCTTGTATACACTCACACGTCCCATTCCATAGATCTCATCGGCAACTCCCTTTGAGGCTGTCTCAGCTCCTGACTGGAACAGGTCATTATGTGTGTGCCTCAATCCATCATTTCTGAAGTATCCTGCAAAGAGATTGCCATTAGAAGCCAGTGCAGTGAAACCAACTAGCTTCCATCTAGAGCATGACTTGCATTTTTTTATCACATCTTATTTTTCTATTTCTAACGTTATATTACCTATCTATATTGTTACTTTTCTGTAGGGACAGAGATCATGCTGTACCTGCTTTTCCTGCACCAATTACCACTATTTTAAGACTGTGTAGAGATGTCTACAAATAAACATTAGCTGGAAGTTCCTGATGCTTTCCCCTGGCACTGTCATTGGAACATTATGACCATAAACACCCTTGCCTATAGCAGTTATAATTGATTTTGTTTCAAATTCTGGACTCCTGAGCAATGAAACACTCAAAGTGTTCCAAATACCAGGATCAGTCTATAAACAAAGGGCAACAAATTTCAGATGCAGCTGTTGCACAGAGTGACATGAACAGACAAACTGCTTCTCCATAAATGCCAGCACCTGCTAAAACCTGTCTTGCCCAGCACTAGATAGAGTGCTCACAGTCTGCACAAGGCTGTGATCCTGACTGCAAACACAGACTTCCTCACCTTTACAGAACCTGAGATTCATGTTTGGACACCCAAATTCACGTCCTCAATCCAACACCAGAAAACAAAACATCGGTGGGGGAGAAATAATTCAAAGGGCCTTGCTCTCTGAGAGTTCAAATAATCTTTTCATCCAGTGAGACTGCAATACCCAGATAAAAACATGCTAGTTCAGCTAGAAAAGGGAAGCGCAGGGTGCTCAGGCAGCAGCCATGAAGCAGCCTGGCACAGCCAGAGCCGCTGTGCACATGAGCTGCCCCCAGCAGGAGAGAATCCTGCCATGGCAGGGCAGGCTCAGCTCGTCTGCTGGCTCCTGCCCAGCCCCAGCAGGGCAGATGATGTCCTGGAGCCTCACAGTGCCAAACCTGCTCCTGCTCTCACACAATCAGCCTCTACTCATAAACACAAGAACCCCCACGGAACCCAGCATGAGGTCATAAAGAACTTAGAGGTGAAGGGGATATGCTCACCCAAAGGTAAATCTTGTAAGAATATCTTGGAATAATGCTGAGGGTTTTAAAGAGTGAACCACCCCATAGGAAAAAAGTGGTAATAGAAATAATCTATAAATGCTGTATTCAAATGTAGAAGATGTCTCCAGCTGTTTATCATTCTTTGAGCACTTCCCTTGTCAAATCCTACTTTGCAACTGATGAAAAAAAATACCCACAGTGTTTCATAATGACATGGCACAGATACTTTAAGGCTGCTGATGAATAAGGAGGCCTTGAAAACTGCTATGACCATGCTGTTCTTTGTTTGCCACATAAGAAAACAAATGCCAAACCTCTTCATTCAGGGTCTTCTATTCATCAATCTGAAAAAAAAAATTACAGGAAAAAGACTGGCTCTAGAAATAAAACTGTGTTGAAAATTATTCTCAAGGCCAGTGCCAGCTTCCTGGGGAGCTGCTGCTTGTGAGCTGGTACCCCAGATTGCCACCATGCACTGCTCAGGGGAAAGGAACTATTTGGCTCAAATTTTCTTTTACCTTGAAAATTTGGTGAGCAGTAGCTGAGCACGCACTCGAGAAATGCACTCATAGCATTGGCCATCAACAGCTGGATTATATCTTTGTATTGTTTGTCTTTTGAAACTGTGGTGCATTTGCTAACCCCCAATTAAAACGCATTTTTTGGACAAGGGTCAAAAGACAAAAAATACCTACAAATACCTACAGGATGATAGGAAAACCTGTCACATCACAGCAGGGAGAACAAAAACAACTGCCTGCATACCTGGGGAAGCTGACACTATACCAGCACATACTAGCGTCTGCCAGGTGTGAGGATGGGGCTCAGGAACTCTCAGAGGTCTGTGAACCACAAAGCAGAGTTCACCATTTGGTCCCTTGAGAGGAAAATACAGCAACTTCTAACCTTGCACTAACATTTTCAAGTTAATATTAAAAATAAAGCTTTCTGAACCATAACAATTTTTTTCATCACTTTTTTTAGAAATAATAAGCAGGTGCCTATGAAACTTCTTCATGATAAAATGTATTCCAACTTTATGAAGAAGCTTATACCACTGTTAATTAAGATGAATAGTTTCAGGAGATTGTGAGAAAAATAACGCCTATACTCATAAAACTTGATGACAAAATCTGATGTGTTAGAGAGAAAAGTGATTACTCTAATGCATTATAATGCTTGATACATAGTCTCACAGCTCTCCCCTGCTGTGTTTTGTATAAACTATGAAGTCAACAAAGCACTGATAAAGAAACAAATTAAAGGTAGGATTCACATGATTCATATTTCAATAGAGAGGAATTAAAATAGATAATGGCTCCCAGACAAAGAGAAAAAAACAGCATTTCTTATAGTATTTCATCCCTGACCCCATTAGAACTTTGTGATACTGCAGGTCTATCCTCTCTCTAATTAGTACATACATTAACTGTTAAGTCACCACATTTCAATTTATGATTTATATCTACAACACAAAAACATGGTACTGTATTTGAAAAACATGACATCCCTGGTATAAACTGTTTGATGAATGTTTGAGAATCTCTACCTTTTATCAGAAATCTGCAGTCTGAGCAAGCCTGAACCGTTGTCTTTAAGCTCCTCCTCATGTCATGAAACAGCGAAGTGACCTCATTGAAAATTTCTTTCCATGGACTATTTTCATCTGCATCCTTCCAAACTCATGTTTTTCAATTTCAACGAAGCCAGAAACCGAATAAGTGCTTAAAGGAGTAGATGAAAAGCAGAATGTGCCCATATTAGCAATGCAGCACAGCAAGAGGAGTCACATCTGTAGTTTTTTGTTTCTGGTAGCACACTGCACCTGCCCCGCTGATGGCAGCAGTGCCTTGCCACAGCTGCAGTGGCACCAACAGCCTTCAGTGGGACACAGAAGCACAAACACTTCTGTGAGAGACCTTGACAGTGCTGCCCAGGAGCCCAGGCTTTGCCTACCATGAGGAACAGCTTGCTGCTTTTTTGTACAACCCACATATTCAGGGCTGATAAGCATTTGTCAAAGACATCGACTTCATTATTTAGGCAAGACACTGGAAATGCCACAGCAAACTTTTCAAGGGCCTTTCTGACCTGACTCTTCATAATTATGAGTAAATATACTAAAAAAGTCATAATTGTGCTTAAACATATAATTTTTGATATAGAATCCTGAGCCTAGTTGTACCTTTTATTTCTCCTGTGGTCAGCATAACAAACCAGGATACATTTTAACTTAGTTCACTGTGTGTGCATCCATGGCTTGACTACAGGATTCTGCTGAATATGTTCTGCATTGCTTAGCTGGGCACAAAAGAGAATAATTGTTCAGAATGTACTCTCCTACTCCAAGGTAAACACCAAAAACTGATTTTAGTAAATATTTGTACTGTGTTATACCTGTTGAGTATATGCTCTGTGTTAGGCAAATGAGCTGCCCCAGGGTATTATCTTCATGGACTGTTTGCAGTTCTATCAAGCTCTCATCATATCTACTCACTCAAATAATTTGGGATATTGAATATCAAAAAGGGCTCTGCAATGCAAACAAGTCAGTCTCCATTGTGCTGCTTGTATAGTTAGACAGTTATGAGAACACTTAAAGGAATTAAACTGAGTATGAGCAGGTGCTCTGTCTTTGCCTTGTGTGCTGAGTACTGACTGTGAGGTGTGCACATGATCTTGGGACAAAACAGAAACCTGAAACTCTTACAGGCAACCAGCAACTGGAGGCAGCAGCTTTGATGTGCCATTACTTTCAGTTGCAAAGGGAAAGACAAACTTTACACAATTGCTCAGTGATGTCACTTTGGTGATACAGGCACTTTTTTTCCTCACTCTATATCTCTTCCTGGGCCTTTCAGGCTAATTTCTAAAATAATAATGGCAAAGTCACCTTTCCCTGCTTGCCCCATCTCTTTCATGCAGGGAAATCCTAAAACTAGCCAAATGAAAAATTGCTGCCAGAAAATTGAAGGAGCCAGGAGTAGAGTTGGGGACACTTCATGGGGCAGCCTGCTGCAGGTCCTGGGGCTTGCTCTGGCTCTCCTGCCAGGACTCCCTGGTGACAGCAGCATTCTCCCAGTCTGTAGGAACTGAACTGAGAGCTTGGCTGGGGACAGCAAAATGAATGCTTCAGTCAAACTCTGCTGAGAAACATGTTCCCTGTCCCAGGCTGCCCGCAGAGGAGACTCCACTCACTCCTTTTCACTAAGTATATAGCTCTCCCAAATAGCACACAGCACCTCCACTCCAATCTTCTGATGTAAAGGAACAGAAAATGTAGAGAACTATTGTTCAGCTGGAGCCTCATGTCCTCTCTCCTCAAGGCTTGCCAGTGACTTCAGCAGCCAGCTAAAGACAGTTGTGTTTCTGGGAAAACCTGTGGTAATATATATAAGCAGGAGATGGCCTTTGGAATCTGCAGCACTCCAAATCCTAGGAAATAGACGCCCAATCCAAAAAGTAACTGCAACACTTTTAGAGTCAATGTTCAAGTGCCAAATGAGAAATAATGGATGATTTCTCTGCAATGATATCTCTTTTCCAGATACAAAGAGGGCACTACTAATTTCTCTCTGAACAATGAATAATTTTGTGCAGGAAAAGAATCCCTCATTGCTCCCATAAATCACATTGTCAAGAATCTCAGAGAAAAGGAAACGGACCCTTTAATAAAAAAAAATAATTTCTGATACTTGAGATGTGTAGGTGGCTGGTGCAAAAAACCACTCAAGAAACTAAATATCAGATGACAAAATCAACTAGGAGGACACAATGGCATGCTGGTGTGCTCATATCCAACAGCCTGAAAGGCAAATCTCGAATTTCTACAAAGTATTCTACCTTGTGCATTCTTGCTGAGGAAAAGAGACACTTACCATTATCTCCATGTAGAGGTAACCCTCCACCTCTCATGGAGACAGTGCTGCAGGAGGGAAGCAGCCAGCCCTGTTGGTGGGGTGAAAAGAAGAGCTATTGCTTCCACAGCCCAGATCTCCATGTGCAAATCTGTTTCTGGTTCAGAATCCTTTACCCTGCAGATGATAAAGAACAGAGCAGCAAAGGATAAAGAACTTTCATGGCAACAAACAAAAATACACAAGGACTCAATATTCAGGTCAGAATCTAACTCTGCCCAAAGTTCAGCAACATTCAGCTCTAGGGTTTTCTTCAAGGCCAAATCTGGGAA
The DNA here is from genome assembly GCF_027887145.1 of Ammospiza caudacuta. Classification (NCBI taxonomy): domain Eukaryota; kingdom Metazoa; phylum Chordata; class Aves; order Passeriformes; family Passerellidae; genus Ammospiza; species Ammospiza caudacuta. The sequence continues at coordinate 9,399,757 of NC_080605.1, forward strand.
AAGGAGAGAATGAAAGATCTCATTATGTGTGTCCATTGCATGGAAAAACCTCTTCAACACACCATGTGAAATGCTTTGTATTTTAGAAATCTATCAACCAGATCTAGTGCACATTGAAGTTAACAGAAAGCTTCCCACAGGCTTTACTGGGCTTTGGTTTAGGTTACATGTTTTAATTCTTTTTTTCCCTACAACAGAGAAGCACAGTAAATTATAGAGGTTCTCCTTGCTCTGTTCCCCTCCAGGCTACAGGCAGCATGCACAGAAGCTTCCCTCCATCTTCTTCCATGTTCATCTTTGATGAGGGCTCCATTAAACTCTCCCAGTTGTTACTGCTCAGAAGGATTTAATGACTGGTGTTCAACCCTGATAGCACTTAATAATAGCATTTAAGTAAGGAATTTATGCTAAAATGATTTTATGGCTTGCATGAGAATGCAGGAATAATAATAATAATAATAATAAACCAGACACAATGTATTTTTTAATTCAAACTCTAAGGCAAACATCACTATTCTTAACAGTTAAGATGTGAAAATACAATATTGAATCATGAGCTCTCATAACATCATTTTCACAACTACAATTCAGAGATTAAAAAAGGTCATTACCCTGTGCTTACTGTTACAGAGATTATAGAAACATAAATGTGCTGTTTAATTTTTTTGTAAGTTTTAGTGAATACCAGAAGAAATCAATACAAGCAGTGTTCTGTTATCAAACCTCAACCTTTCCAAACTTCTGTGTAACACCCTGGGGGCTATGACTCCTGAATGTATGCAATCAAGCATTTTAAAAGGCCAAAGACCAAAGCTTTGGTGATTAAATACCCTACTTAGCCCTGGGAGAAGCATTTAACATATGCTTCTTCAGTGACATAATACATTAATTTTATATTATCACATCCATAGCATGTTTTATCTCTTTTAAGCAGCATCCCCTAATGTACACAATTGCCAGAGAGAAACCCTGAAAATGAGAACTGATGTTTGCTGGGAGGAGACATCAAAAAGATCATTTACTGTTTTACAGTGCAGTAGATGGATGACCAATGAAAACATCCATTCCAAGGCAGTTTCTTCTTTTACTGCTGAAAGCTTTCATTGCCTTGGATGAGGCACTCAGTTAAAAAAAGATGCAGTCAGTTCTTCATGATGATGCATTAAACAAGGTTTGGGGTTTTGTGTGTTTGTGTTTTAAAACATTTGAGCATTACCAGGTTTCTAAGCCAGAGATAGAAAAAGTTTCCTTCTGAGTCGCATTTTCAGGGAAGAAGTAGAGACAGTTCCTTTGTTTTCTTACTGTCACAAGGTTTAGTATGATTAAAATGCAAAAGTGCTTCAAGTAGTCCCATAAAGCATGTCCAGTCTCATCAGCATTAGGAACATTGCTCAAATCAAGCTTATTTAGGTGTCCTCATTCAGCTCTTTCCACCCCATCTCTCAGTGATCTCTTCAGCATCATGGGACATCCTATCAGCTCTGTTCCATGTTTTGACCGTTTTCAAAAACCTCTTGCCAACACTCCCTTGCTTCAAATTCATCTCTACCCAACTGCTCAACCAAATGCTGCCTTCCTCTCCTGCTCCATCTCATCTGCCACTGTCCCCACTCTTTTTCCTCCTGCTCAGGGCTGCTGGCTGCTGCCACAGCTGTTCATCCAGCCAGGGAGCAGCACCACTGAATTTTGCAGGAGAAGAGCAAGTGCAGCCCCTCGCTTTGTTAAGGGACCCTCTGCATTATTTGTTTCAGAGGCAGCCACCTTCACTCTCACATTTCTAAATGGGAGAGGGGAATTAGGCAAGCAGGCAGGCAGATGCCTGTGTAAAAAGCCCTTTCTTATAAATAAATCTCCCAGAATTTAGTGTACAAACTAGATTAATAATGCAACTACTGGATAGAATTCAGGGAAATTTTGAACAATGCTTTACAAAAATAAAGTAATTAATCCTATAGCATATGAAAACACCCTGTCAGTATTATTGAGTGACTCTCACCTTGGCAACAGGAAGAAGTTTTTTTTTCATTTTGAACGTACCAAATTCCCATAAATGTGGACTACCACACTCCCTAGCTGTGGCAAGGTTTATGCCCTCTAAACATCGAAGCATCTGCGAGGTACTTAAGGATTTATTCACAGGCTGCCACGATGAGGCAGTAGTAAGTTGTAGTGAATTCAGCATTTACAGCACAAATGATGCTGCTGAAGTGCTAATTAGTGCTAATTTGACTTGGCCCATTTTGGACCTCTGACAATCGCAGCTCTTCAAAAGCAAGCAAGTCTGGCATGTGCACATCTAAGGAAAACTTCCACCTCTCTATTTCCACATTATGATATTTCTAAGGCCAAACATTAAGAAATTTAAAATATCTGTGCTTTCCTAAGGTAGTAGCCCAGGCTAGCTGCTGCTACAGATTGATTTCTAGAAGAGAATGTTATAAGATATTTGACTTAATGGGGAGTGTCAAAAGTATTAAAGCAAAGCTAGGAAGAAAACATGTCACTGAGCATAGATTTGAGTGTAGAGTTACTTGTTCAGAAGTTAATGAAGAAAATAACTTTTTTTTTTCCTTCAGATAAGCAAAAGCTGTTTCCCAAAGAGAGGGTCATGAAGAGAGAAGCCAATTTTTCTACTTTCATCCTCTGCCTTTGGGCCCTGATAACTGTACTTGCCTCCCTCCATTTTCACTAGATGAATCAGGCAAGTGAAGAAAAACAGCTTAGAGATGCAGTAGGTTCATCCTTTGAGAAACCTGATGCAGTAAACTGTCTTGATCAGAAATATTTTTTCTACTAAGGTGAGCTACATAATTTGGTTCCTTAAAAAAGGGGACTTTGAAGCTACACTCTGCCTCCAAATACTTGTCATTTGACCCAGAAGGCAATAAGTGAAAAATTTTGAACAAATAAATCAAAAAAGCTGACACACTTTTCCAGGTGGCAAAGCTTTCGTGTGCTAACAAAAGCCTTGATTCTCAGGGCTTTTGATCTCTGCAGAATGACAGGCCAACAAAGGCAGCCTCAGTGATCGACAGTGCAGCAGAATGAGGCCAGCAGAGTCAATACTCAAAAGAAGAGAGTAACTACTTCAGGGATTTCTCAGGTGGGTGAAACTCTGGGCACTGAACATTTTCTAAAAATTACATTTTAATAATAGTTTTTAAAATGCACTAAAATACTTTGAAGAACTAAGTAACAAAATACCTAAATAATCCTGGTTTGTGTTTGATGCAGTGCTTTTGTGCTTTAGGTCTCTATTATAACAAAAGGAATAGCAAAAATATTAGATCATTTCTGATGGCTGCTCATTTGATCAAACTATTGGCACTAAAAATGAGTGGCTCTGGCATCTTTAGAGTGCAGTGGGAAGTGGTGGCAGGCAGGAAATAAATAAATAAATAAATAAAATCACAGGATGGGGCATTGCAACTTCAAATACATGATAAGCAGAAAAATATTTTTGTTGATTAAAAACCTTCAGATCAAGGGTTTGAGAAGAAATAATAAATATACACTGAATTGAAGCAGAAATCATTCAAAAGACTGGGAAAAATTAGCATTAGGAATTATAGAAGGCTCTTACCCCATTTTTTACTGCTAAACCTACCAGAAAATTAAAAAACAAACAAACAAACAAAAAATTAACCCCCAAAACTATGAAAGATGCAACAGAAGTGGTGTTGTGAATAGATCCTAAAAGATCATTATGTGGACATATTAATCCAGGTCCCTGTGGTTTTCACATTTGAACTCTGCTCACAGGAAGTTGCAGCCTGCACTCACAGGTGAGCAAAGCACAGCCACCCCCTGTCACACCTCAGCAGGGACCACCCCAGGCCTGCAGGGAAGGGGAACAAACAGGGCAGGACACAACCTTCTCTTTTCCCTTGATGGTTTCAAAGATTACTTATGCAATAGGTCAGGAACTGGCCAAAGACCATCTGATGAAATATTTCAGGAAATGCATGAATATAAACATAAAAGCATGCATTTACTTGAATTTTATTCTCTCCATCCTTCCTATATTAATGTCATTACTGTTGAATTTTCTCTCTCTTTTTTTTTTTTTTTTTTAATGAGAACTGCAAAAATACTGATAGAGGAAGAATTGCACTGGAAATATAATGATATTCTGAGGTTTCTCTTTGTGTAGTGGCTTTCTACATTTTTGTTTCCTTGAAAAACCAATGCCTCCTAATGCCATGCAAGATAAAGTAACACAGCCTGGAAACTTCTTTGTAAGGGGCATTTCAGTAATTCTCCTTGTTTTGCTCTATTCCAGATTTCTCAATTCTTGTATTATCTATTTCCATGGTATAATTATACCTGTGTAATTCCCTGATAGCAGCCAAGGGTAGTGTTTATTCATAATAATATCCTTTCTCTCTGGTTTCTAAAGGATGAGGGACCACATTTTAGTGACTCCAAAATCAATCAAATCTCCTCAAAAAGCAGACAAATCCTGCAACAGCAGAAAATCTTAGAAGAAAAATGGGTTGTCACGTGTCTTTCAATGATCACAGAAGACTGCTAAATTAATTTCCTTTATGTATTTGATGGAAAGCAAATTTTTGAAGCTCTCATTTTAAGTTTGCAGCTTTGAGGGTTCAGTTGCAGCACCAATGACTGTTATCACAGGCAGCCAAGAGCAGCAGCAAAGGCAAAGTTCTTGAGAAGACTTCTACAAAAAAAACACCCATCACTATCTACTGTTAGTGCTCCTAATAGCATGGGAACTATTGGCCTAATTGGCCTTAGAGTTGGCCTGTGCAAAGCAGCATTGCTGGGACTTGTGTAAGGAAAGTGGTTTTAACTTGCAAAATTCCTGTTGTGACTTAGGGACAGGCTCTTCATCCCTCTCAGCACCAGGGGGCTCCTGGAAGTGAGAAACTGGAATCCACTGACTTCTCTGGAAAACACATTTCCAGTGTGTTCTCTGCACAAAGCCTGTGGTGCTGTTTGTCTCTGCACTGCAGGAGAGGCACTCTGAGATCAGGGCTCTGAACACTGGCCCAAAGTTTTCATCATTAACTAAATTCACTCACTGTGCCCTACTGCAATGAGCAAAGCTCTTTCTATGCACACCTGAATAAATTCTCTTTTCATCTTCAAATTGGACAGTTCAGCAAAATGCCACTTTTAATTAGAACTAAAACTTTCATTGATAAATATCTTGCATTTACAACATGAGACAAATTTACTGTGCTGCTGCTTGTACCCATACATCCTCAACCCCCTTTCTGCTTTTCACTGGTATCTTTTCCCCAGCAGTGCTGTGTGTTTGGACAGGTCACACCTGTTTCTAACCCTGCTGATGAGAACTGCAGAGATGCTGCATAGGTGCACTACACTCACAAATGCTGCCAGCACTGAATGCAGAGGGAGTTGAGTATTGGTTGTCAAAGACTATTAAGAGCTGTGTGCAACTCAAGTCAGGCAAATAATAAGCAGCTCTAAAACTGCCTCCATGGCAAACTAAGCTTTAGAAAGGGCTGATAAATGGACATTATTCATAAACAAAAACTACTTGAATTTTGAGGATGTTTTGTTAATAGAATTTTGAATAAGGACAATTAACTGTGAGGATACAGAAGTAGCCCAGACAATTCTTAATCCAGGGTGTAGCAATCCATTTGCATAAGTAACTAACCATTTTCATGCTCAATTACCTTATTATTCAAAATATATTTATGATTGCAATGCATTTATGGTGAAATTGAATGCTCAGCTTTGGATGGTCCAGAGCTATTAAACATTATTTTGCTGAGGTGTTCAGTGATACATTTCTTAATCGATGAATTTTGCTAGAGTCAAGTATTATCCTTGATGCAGCTCCAGGTTGATCAGCCCAGGAAAAGGGCTGCTTGTAATACAGAATAAAGAATATTTCTAGAGATGAAACCTAGTCACTGTTTCAAATGGTTGGGGTTTTTTTAAAACCTACATTTTTAATTCCTTTTGTGTGTGAGTGCATTTTCCCTCAAAATATTAAATAAGCATAATGATGCTTTTGGTCTCTCTTGCTACAGTAAACTTATGGCTGAATAATTTCACTGACCTCTTCAAAATGTGAGTTTTGCTTTCATAAGTATTAAAGAACTAGTTTTTGACAGGTCTTGAATTAACTGCCAAAAAAATAAGAAAGCTGTTAGGGCAAAATATATTCAAAATTTCCAATATTTGACACATGCATCAAACAGGTTTCCCTAAAACAGTCTGTGTATTCCAGCACCAGCAGCACTGGCTCGAGGCCAGACTTACCAACACTGGGGAAAAAAAGTGGATCTTAACACAATAAAAATATTGTTAAATAATTTTAAGCTAAACATCTTGTGCTTGGATTTTTAAAGAGCTTAGAGTGTGTGTCAGATGGGGGATGATACAGTTAAAGTGCAGTTTCAGGATGACCTGCCTCCACATCTCTCTCCACTAGAGCAACTTTTCTCTTAAGCTGTCCCCTCTGGTTCTCAAATGCTTTTGAAGAAAGAAGACTGAAAGTTCTTGACAGTGCTATTAAGGCAAGAAACTTGTGCTTCCCACTCCCCTCTCCTCATGCCAGTAGCCTGACTCACCCCAGATATAGATGTACACAGGGAGAAGTGGTTTTGCTGCTTTCTCCTTCTCAAGTACCTCCATCCACATCCTCACAGATATGTCCATTGACCTTCATGGCTGACACGACTGCCAGATCTGTCTGTCCATGCTCTGTGTAAAATGAAGCAACAAAGCTGTGTTACTGCAATTCTAAACCAGTTCCAATAAGTAGCTGAGAGAGCAGAATGTTAAGCTGGGCAAGCTGATCATGGCTTACTGTTTCTGCAAGCCTGGACAAATCATAGGCAGATTTTACTCAAGCAGGGCAGGGTTCAAGAGACCTTTTGGACATACCTGTGCACAAGTGATATACCTTGCCTTTGCAGCCTGGTAAAGAAGCATTCCCCATTTGACACATGGGAAGGGAAGTACAGCCAAATTCAAGGATGGATCCAGGTGCCATGGGAAACCTCTGGGAAAGCTCTCACTCAGCCTTCTAGCAGTCACACTGCAGTGCCTCCTTGTTCTTCAAGTATTTTCTGACTGCTCTGTAGTATTACAAGCAATACCATGTATTTCTTCAAAAACAGCAGTGGAGATTAAGCTGAGAGCTGTTGATAATTTCCCTTTGTACTGTTTCTTGCCTGGAAAAAGAAACCCGAATACTGATGGCAGCACTCTTCCACTGCCTCCTTTCCCTTCTGAGGACAGCTCCTGACTGCTGTGTGCAGGCTCAAGGGAAACCCAAACCGTTTGCATCTCTGAGTGTGAACACACTATTCAGTCACTAATTATGAGACCAGCTGTGGCATGGAAGCATGGTGAAAGAGTTAACTGGAAAGCCTCTCTCTCTGGAGGATCGTCACTGCAGTAATCTGTTACACCAGCTCCATTTTGTAGCTAATGTTTAATTTGTCCATAACTTTGACAATAAACCTGATTTGTGAATATGCGTGAACACACCTTAGTATGGGCAATTTGTATTTACATTATAACATTACTTGCTTAAATAAAAAAGAATGGTAGACTTCATGGAAGTTTAGAAATGTTCCTGTAAAACCAAGAGGGGCTTGAACCAAGGGTACAGGCAGTGCTGGTTCTGTGTGGAAGGCTGTATGCAGTCATGAATTTTGATTTGTTTCCCTGCTCTCACCTGTTGAACAGATGCCTCAGACCCATCCACTTCCTTTCTCCTTCTTGTTCATCTATTTGGATTGCAGACCCATGAGGCAAAATCTTTTATCCAATAGCAGTAAAACACCTTGCACAATGCAAACCGTTTACCTGAAACCTGAAGACCCACCTCAGATATACAAAAATGTACAGGAGTGAAGCTGCTTGACATGACAGCTGAATGGATTATAGAAAGAAATGCCAAAGGCTTTAAATATCCTTCAATTAATGAAGGAAATTCCTCTCCTCCAAAAGTAATGCATAAAGGAGTTCATAAAATAGCCCTCACATCATTAGAAGAACTCTCATTCAGCTGTCACAGTATTGTGCATCCTTAAATGGCTTTTTTCCCCATGAATTCAGAGAATTTTCTTTTGGATCCATGTGTAATTTTAAATAATTACACATGAATAAATAAATGAAAATCAAAGAAATTGTCTCTGCTTAGAAAACCAGCTTAATTTGGCATGCTCTGCTGCACACTTCTAAATGCTCAGAATCTTTCAGGCCTTGCTTAAACCAAATGCCTCCACACTGTGCAAGTAATCTGTATAAAAATGTATTAAATTAAATTTGGCATCAAGTGAGGTGTAAAATTCTTAAATTGTCTGCTGAAAAAGAAGTCATCAGGTTCAGATAGGGATGACCATCCTTGTTGCCTCCAAGCACACATTTATTTAGAAAATAAAACTCCCCCCAAAACAACAAGTTAGGTGAAAAATATTGCCACAAGTCCCCCATGCTCCCTGCCAGAGTCCCAGTACGCTTAGTAAATGTGCTTATGAAATGCACTCATGGCATGGCTTGCACTGATTCAGCTGAGCTATTCCTGCTCATCCGCTTCCTGGAGCAGGCTGCTCTCCACAGTGCCTGTGCTGACTTCTGTTACTTTGTGCATCCCCAGACCCTGCTGTGCCTTTTGTATTGCCCACTCTGCAAATAGAAAGTGTCACATTTTACTGACCACCCCACCCAGTTCCTTTTAGCAGCTGCCACTGGAATTTTTGTGACAGGGCAGTACCTGTGCCCTAACCAGGACAATGTACAGAGGGAGCAAAGCCTCTCCTCCCTACAGCCTGAGCCTGCTAATCAAGGGAACCAGTGCTGAGTCCTGGGGACTCACTTGCTCAGTTTGCCCCTCTGGGAGGGTGTCTCACAGGTGTTCACTGTGACAATAATGCCAACTCTTTGGAACAATAACCAAACACAAAGGAGCCAAATCAAACCCCAAAACAAACAATCCCCCAAATATACCCATAAAAGGAAAGGGAAAGTAGTCTAATTTATATAACAGCACACAATTTCTTGCAAATAGGAATGTGTAGAGCCTGATTTTACCTAAAATCAAGTATTTTAAAAATGCATTCTAATAAAGGATATAATTAGCAACTGTCAGTAATCAAATCTATCTAAACACCAGAAATAATGAGTTTTGAAACATTATAAACACACATTATAATGGAGACATGAAGCTCAGAAGTTTTAAAGTTCTACCACTTTCAGGACAGCACTTTCAGAGCAGTCTGAACTGCATTGATTAACATTTCAAACCCACGTGAGCCTCCCTGGGGCCCATGGAATCAGCTCTCCGTCTGTACAGGGTTTTCTACTTACAGGAACTGAGGATCTGAGGGCCAGACGCTGCATTGGCATGTCCACTTCATTTCAGGAGGAGTCTGACTGTGGTATCACTTAAATAATGAAGCACACATCTGGCAGGAGATTGCTGAGGTTGGCTAAGTTTGTACAAGGTCAACTCATCCTCTAAGCTTCTCTATGCTGAAAATGAAGCAAGAAGTTTACATGGCAATCAGCAGAATCCACCAACTGATTTCAGGGTTTGTTTTCCAGGTAGCACGACTTTCTTTGTAAATCAGTTTTGATTGTATAAAAAGAAAAGGGAGTGGTATTGTATTGCTCTGGGATGGACTTTCTGAAATGTTTCAGTAACTAATGCATACCTATTCAAAAATATGATGCTTTTTCTTTTGTAAGGAACTAGAAAAACTACAATGCACCAGACATGACAAATGGAAAAGCATATTTATCTCTCAGATCTACCCCACTATCCTGAATTGCAAGTTCTAGGCTATTTTTACAAAAAGTGGAAAATCCTTAAAGTAAAAATAATACTGGATCAGGATTTAAAAAAATTATTTATTTAGTATTGCCACTAATTTTCCCAGAAGACCGATACCTGCTCAATAAGAAATGTGAAATCCAGTACCCTAACATACTGTTATCCACTTGCTTTACAGAACAGGCATTAGTACTGATAAAAAGCTTCATTTTTAAATCGTTCCTATGTTAAAAGAAAGAGCTGACATTATTATAAAGTCAGTGTAACATAGAAATGAGACAAACATAATGAAAAATTACTTTTATCATTCAATAGTCCACAACATTAAAAAAAAACTTAGTGAGTAAGTGTTGTAGATTAAATCTCAGATGTCAATGATTTTTCTCATTTTAACAATTATACATAGAATCCTTTCTCCAGAGGTCATGGAAATCAGCTCCTTGCAGCCCAGCTCAGTGCTCTCACTGCAAGCAATCTTTTCATACCAGTCTCTGGCATTTATAACACAAAAACCAAAAAAAAAAACCCCAAAAAACCCAAAACCCAAATATTTTTGCAAGTTTGCTTATTTTCCATAACCTGAAGATACTAACTTCAACATTTTTGTTGTTGCTGTTGATTTTTAATTTATTGTTGTTGATTTAATGTTGTTGCTGTGACTTTTTAAATGTCTCCATTTGGCACGCATTGATTTTTCATCAATGCTGCAAATCAGAGCATGGGCCAGCTGCTGTGGAAGCGACAGAGAGAAGAGCTCACCCTCACATGGGTGCACATACAGACCCTGATCAGCAAGATCACCACGCCCTCTGTCTCTGTCCCCCTCCTCCTGACAGCTTGTTTGTCTTGGAAGGGACAATGTCAAGTAAATACCAAGGGAAGGGGGCAGAAAATGCCATCAGAACTCTCCTTCTGATGGCCCACCACTGCTGTGCCAGCAAACATCAGGGCTCCATAGCTGAGCTCATGTTGATGCCTCTCCCTGGTTTTCAAAACTTGAGAGCCAGCCACAGTTAAGGGATAAGGGGTTTTTGCCTTGGTGTTTCAATAAGGATCCTTGTGGTGCACTGTTTGGCCAAGGTGGGATGTGCCACCAATGCACTCCCCCAATAGATTGTGTGTACAATTTATAGACCTTACAAATTAGCAGATCTAACAAGGGCGCCCCAATGGCAGGCCTGGATGGATGGTGTGATATTCTCCCATTTGAGGATGGGGCCAAATCTCCACTTTACAGGATTTGTTCTAGAGGGCACCTTGGTTTCCCAAAATATTGTAGGGTTTTCTGGCCTCCTTCTAGGAGGCCTTTAGGATGTTTGGTCTCCTGGCCTAACAGAGTACTGGGACTGTGCTAAATTATCAGACTTAAGGAATTACAAGTATGCATGCTAAGAGTACTCAGGATACATAAAAGTTGTACAAAATGTATATAAAAGGCAAAAACTCATCCTGGTATCAGTGTGACTGGGGCTGGCTCCTTCCACAGAGCAACTCAGTGCTTCAGCCACCACTAGTGATGCTTTCTGCTTGTGTTGTTTCTTGGCATTTCTTTCCTGGGCTTTTGTCCTGAAGTGACTGAAAACCTAGAGAATCTTATCAGAGAAATCTGAAAAAAAGATAAATATTTTTCTTTCATGGCTTTTCCCACTGGTCTCAGTTTTATATTGCTGTCCTGTGACAAAGGTCAGCCTTCCCTACACCCAGGATACTGTAATAGGCACTTCAACACTGGAACTTCTCATTAAAACAGTGGTCTTTTCAATGAGCTGCCTTTTAAAAAGTAACATAAGTTTTTATGAGCCTTTTTTTTTTTAAAGTAGAAAGACCATGGGAAATTCTGATATGTTGACACCAGTCCATTAGGATGCCAAAGTAACACCACAGAACCCAAATATTATTTTAAGTATTTTAAGTATTTCTCATCTATGATGTGCTTATTTATCCCAGAGAAGGCACAGAGAGACAATTGAGATGTTTCTTTCCTGTGGGGCTCAAGAGCTTCCCACTTGCCTTATCACCAAAAAGATATTATTCATGTAACATGTTACCATGGAGAGGAGCCACTTCAGGCTTTGCTCATGTTGTACTTCCTCCCTTTGTTTTTCTGCCTTGAAAACAAGGCCAGTACATTCTTCTATACGTGGAAAGCACTGAGCACATTCACTTTAGCAACACTTCTGTTCATTGTTTTTTTCTGTTCAGATCAGTTTGTGCTATTATTTGATTTCCTTCTTTCCTCTAACTTGGTCAGTCACTATTACTTTGTTTTCTTAACAGATAGACAACTTCTCTTGGCAAGCTTGTTGACAGGTCCATCTCCTCTGATCTCTTTCTTCACTATTACTTGGATGGAGAAAAACAGGTACTATTCCTTTCAAAAAAGGGGTGCCCAAATCTGGAGATACATGCACCAACCATACACTTCCACAGAAGTCCAGCAACATTCCCACTCCAAAGGCACATAGCCATCCTATAGCCTTGTAGCCATGGAGACTCCCCTTTTCTGACAGGGTCTGGAAGCAGCTTTACTTTGGCAATGACTGTCCTGGATTCATCATTAGCTTAGGTACTTTGTATTGGCTCCTCCATAGTGCAGCCAGAAACCTGAAACTGAAAAATCAGGGATTTTGACAGGTGTCTTATCTTTTTGGGCTTTTGCATTGTGGCCAACAATCCCTGGGTGCCCTGTCCATGTGTTCCAGTCAGCACATGCAAATCTCTGGGACAAGGTCTCAGCTCTGCACAGTTACATGCCAGCAGTCACAAGGTGACATGCAGAGCAAAACAAATTTGTCCTGTCTGTGGTAGCACCAGAAAACTGCAGTAGTGCCATGAGGACACAGAAAGATATCTGGACTTTACCCAGATACCAAGGAACTGGACCTCTACTTGACACCTTTACCTCCTGTGCCTGGTCTGCAGCTCATGGCTCATCTGACTGCTGGAGCAGTCAGAGCTGCAGGACTGGGCAAACACAGCATAAAGGGTTATCAGGGTGATGGAGGGACCCAGACCCTGTCTGATGGGAATGTGGGCTGAATGGCTGCTGCCACCACAGAGGCACCAGCCAGTCTTATTGTTCCACCTACTGCCTGAAAAAGAAAAGCTGGTTGCTTATACTTCCAAAGGCTTTGCTTTGGGAAAAGCTAATTTTGCACCGAAACACAGAACATGCACACCAGCTGGCCATGGCAAAAGCTGGAAGTAATAAACCCTGTTTTTTTCCTGAATTAGACCTAACTGCCAGGAAGAAAACCACGTTCAAGCTGTACCAAGAGAATAAGCCCAGTTTGCCTTGGTTTTGGGTGGGATACCCTGCTCCAGTCAAAAATCTCTTGTGGGTAGTGTATGTGCAAAATTAATTCAAGCATCTCTTCCCATGTTGGATTCTGCTACCCACAAATCTGAGGAGCAAGGAGATAGAGGCTGAGTATCCTGCACTTGCAGCCTGTGTGAGTCAGGAGCAGGACCCAGGCATTCTCACAGCCAGCGCTTCACTACTGGTGAAAGTAGCAGGTTTATATTGCCAAACATGATCACCCAGGAGCAATTATCTTTGGCAATCTCTAACAATAATTTTAAAATGTTCTCTTCAGTATCATCACTGAATTGAAATGGTAATTTTTTTTTAATCCACTGTCATTCTTCTTTCTAGCTCTAATTATCTGGACTGCATCCACACCATGAAGCAGAATTGTGACAAGAAAGCAATCACCCCAGAGATTTCTCAGAAATTTGCTTTCTAATTGGGTTGAAAATGCCTCAGCTTCCTGCATTGAATTTTGCACATAACTAGATTTTCTGTGATCACAATCTATGAAATGCAGAGATGCAATATCGTGATTATTTGTGTTGTCACACCACGGGACCTTATAGTACTAGGTGTTGTACATAAATCCAGGCAAAAAGACAGCTCCTGTGCAAAATAATTGAATACTTGAGGGTAAAATTAAAAGGAATAAAATATTGGAAAAAGTGGTAAAGAAAATAAAATCACTTGAAATGAATAGGTGTTACACTGTAAGCATGACTCTGTAATTTTACTGCAAAAAACTCAGAAACACCATCAGTTGCTGAATATCTAGAACATTCCAGACTGTTATTTACAGATATGTCACTTATGATGTGTAATCTCTCTCTCCCTTATTTACTCATGGTAGAATGGAAATATTACTTACTGCACCTTCCTCATGAAGTCTGATTAAATGTTCACAGTGCTTTGCCATCACTTGCTTGACAACATGGCTGTGAAATACCATTGCTAAAGACACACTGTGTTATATGTACAGCAGGTACAGAGTTGACTAAGCTCATCTTTTCTGTTTTTAAAGTTTTAACTAAGCAATGCTTAATGAAATTTGCCAGCCTAACTGCTCCTGTTGTCTCTGCTGGTGATGCAAAAGCAAACGGCTGTAAGTACGGTACCCTGAAGGCAGACATTAGGAGTTTCTCTGTTGAATCCAGCAGAGAAGTTTCTTGCATCTCCGTTGAATGCCATCATGCTGTGATTAGTTAATCATTAAGTACATAGTGCTTTTAATTAACTGCCAACTCTGCTTGGGCATCTGTTCTGAAAATCACATCCGATCATGCTTTTCCCAGTCTGTGGCTATGGAGCTCTTCAATAATACGGTTGTTGCTCCATTCTCCAGCTCTCTCTGCTACAAGACAGCTCAAGTCCAGAGTGTCCTACATGAAATGAAATATAAATTAACTATCCTTCCAAGGGAATAAAAGTAAATGGGAATTAAATAAATTTATTTGCCTCAATAGGTAATAAACGACACTATTAAAAAGCAGAACAGGCCAATTAGCATTTTTTCTGGAAGAAAGAAGAGACTAGAACAGCATTTTTTCTCTTCAGTGTCATCACATAATTTTAACAAATATCCATTCAAAAAAACCCCTAACCACTAATCTTTAACTGCAGAATATAATCTTTTCTATTTTATAAAGGGCAGTGAGATTGAGAATAAATACAACAGATTCTGCAAAACATTTCATTTGACTTCAAGTGCACAAAAGATGCACAGTGTGTAAACATTCCCTTAAAAACACTTTTCTCCATCTATGTACCTCAAGTTCTGTTGGCTTCAAAAAGCTCAATCTTAAGAGTATTTTAAAATGAATCCTAGAATGGCTTAGGCTGAAAGGGATCTAAAAGATCATCTTGTTCCAACCTCTCTGCCATGGGCAGGGACACCTTTCCTTATCCCAGTTTGCTCCAGGCCCCATCCAACCTGGCCTTGAGCACTTCCAGGCATGGTGAAGCAACAACTTCTCTGGGCATCCTGTGCCAGTGCCCCATCACCCTCACAGCTAAGCAAATAATTTCTTCCTAAGATGAAATCAACACCTTTGCAGCATGCACTGGGGATAAAAATTAGATTGCAAAATATCTTAGGTAGCAGATTCTGTTTTAAAGGAGATAGGAAAAAAAACCAACAGCATTTGAGCAAGACCACACAGTAGGCAGGGCAGCTTCTGCTGGTGCTGCAAATCTTGTTGAAAACCAGGTCAAACAAGATCAGAGGATGACTGGGGCCATATGATGGCACAAAATGAAATAAGGGCAGACACTTAGATCAGGTGGGGCCCTGGCTGTGTGACACAGGTTTAGCAGTTTCAGACTAAGAATTTCCTGGGTTCCCCACCCTAGGTAGGCACAGAGGGCTGGACCCCTCAAGAGCTGTGGCCCACAGAAGAACTGACTGACCCACCAGGCTAACAACAGAGCAGGTGTTTTATGGCATGAGAAATAGCTGTGCTGGGTCCATTATCCCTGCTGGAACTCATACAGCCTGCCAGAAAGCAACAGTCTCAGCAAACACTCTGGTCCAGGTGAGATGCTTGGTCATTCTGCATGTGCATGTGCCATGCAGAGTCTCCTGGATTCATGGCAATGCACTGGCAAAAGCTGTAAGAGTGGTTATGTGGCTTGTTCTACTCAAAACTTAGGATGAGACATGCAGAAACTCAGTGTGCAGGACAGAGCACAAAAAACAACAACTTTCCTTGCTGCCACTCCCACACCAGTGTGCACCATCTCAGAGCTGTTACTTATCACGTAGTAATCCAAGCAAGAAAAAAGGTAGAATTCACAGAGTGCCAATTATTTCTATACAGAAATATATGTCAAGGAAAAGGCCACTCTTTGTCAAGTGCTGAGAACAGAGAAGAATACCATCACGAAGCTTTAAACTTGTAGTTCTTTCAGGAACAGAACTAAGAAACTGGAATGAACTTTGTGACACAGAATAAAACACTCGAGTTAAACAATAGCCAGTCTATAGCAGACAGGCACGTAGCCACTATGGTTAATGTAAAAACCACTCACCATCAGATACACATTTTACATAATAACCCTTCTTCAACAAGTTCAAAGCAATTCTCCTGTTTTCTTCAAAAATTCCACACAGATGTCAAGATGTGCCAGCACATAGGAAAGAAGTATTTCATAACAATATAAAAACATGCATTTCTAATTGTTTCCATACTGAACTACACTGAGGGCAGCACTCTTCTATATGGAGTTCAAGGTATTCCTGGGAACAGGCTGTTTCCTGATGACATCATAAGAACACTATTGCTCAGGCAACAACTTGCTACTATGGCAACCACAGCTTTTACAGATGCTGAATGCCAGAGAGGTTAAAAACATCATTTAGAGGTTTTTTAGTTAAAAGTTTGCCAATATTTGATGTGAGTAGTAACAGAGAGTCCCCTGCAGATGCACAGCGTTGTGCAGTTCTCTACCCATAACTGGAAATCTGAGAACATTCAGTTATATCTTCCAGCCAAGGAGCTCCTGGGGTAATTGCACTTTTAGATGTATCCTTATATGCCACAGCAAATAGAAAGACACCTGAACACTAACTTTGTGATTTGGGGGCAGCTGGAAGATAAGGACTGCTACTTCATGCCTAAAAATGTAGAGATTTGAACGTCTGGAGTTTTAATGCTCTCAGACCAGAGACCACACAGACTGTGAAGACAGCCTGTTATTATATGAAGACATATCTCTGGGAAAGTGGATTATTTATTTTCCCTCCTGACTGCAAAGAATTATAGAATATGAGATAAAAACATAGCAACAGTTGCTATCTGTTCTGAAACTACTGTCAGATGAAATCAGTTACAAAATGCTTTAAAACTAAAAGCCACATGTTAGTCTTCTAGAATTTTATGCATTTTACTAACTGCAAGCAAATCTCAGAGGTACTAGAAAGCTGTCAAATTAAAGATATCAACCTGGCCAGTAACCTGCCCTCTGCAGGACATTGTACAATTTCCTAACTTCAATCACAGGTTTGTTCAGCAGGCTTTGTCCACAACCAGTACAGCAGAGACTTGTAATCAACATTTCCAGTAAATCAGATTTCCTGAATTATAAGGGGTCATAAGCATTCTTAAGGCCCAGAAACCCCTCTTAAGCTTGACTGCATACCAGCAGAGTATTTTTAATTTTGCAGTAGCAAACCTCAACTCACTTAGATCCTTTTTAGAATCCTTAGATTCTCTGCCAGGCTGGAGAGCTGCTTGGGGTGGCCTGGTATGAAAATGAAGAACAGGACCAAGAGAGGAGTGTACAGACTTTCCCTTGAAGCTTCTTTTCTTGGCAATACCTTACAGTGAAACTCTTTAACAAAAGCTATTAAAAAGGGAAATTTAAACATGCATGTTAAAAATGCAAAACCTAAGGTATACTGTTTGTCAGAAGTTTGTTGCCACATTTGAACTAACTGGCCACTACTGGCAGTCTCAGAGGAATACTTAAAGCCAAGTTATAATACTTTGGGGGTGATCTCAACAATGGGATATTGAGATGCAACTGCAAGCTTTGAGAGTTGCTCCTGTTCTGGGTCTGTATGAAAGTAATTTAACTCCAGCGTGGTGAAGACAACTTTCAATACACCCACCTACTGAACTCCGGCATTTTTTCCCATATTTATCCTATTGGGCATTTTTAGTGTCCAGGATATTTCCTTTTTAGTGCAGAATATTAAGGCCATTGCTGGGTTTCTTTTCCACACATCAACCAGCAATCCTGGCTCCTATTGGCAGCAAGCACCCTCTCCACACAATTCTCCCCCACCATCTGTGAGAAAAGAGATGTGGAAGAGGCCAATTACCTTTTGGAGAGAAGAAAATTACTTGCTTATAATTGAGTTCTCTGAGCATGGTGTCCGCTATTAGAGCCACACTCATCCTCTCACTTCCCCCTGAGAGATGGGGTTTTATTCCTATTTAAGTTCTAATTATTATAATTAGTCTGAAAAGGATTTGGGAGTTAGGGGCTATGATATGCCATATAGACCCCTCAAGGCATCTTTTTGTACTAACTCATTATGACCAGTTCTAAACTTTACCATTTAATCTAGTCATTCAGTACCCAAGGTCACAACAGCTGAGACCCCCTGAGCATCAATCCATAGAGACTCCCACCTTCAGAGAACTACAATTAAAAGGTAAATAATTCCCTTGCTGCCTTCTCTGTGAGGCAATGCTATAAGTCAGAGAATGGGATCCAACCTCAGCCTAATTACTACTTCGGCAATTCACGCAGTTGCAATGAAAAAGTTGGTGAAGGCTTTTGCATTTATCCAAACAGAAACACAAGGCCAGTTACAGCTCATTCCAAACTGGACAACACTCTGGCTTACAACAGCCAAGTTTCAAACTTTGTGTGTATCACCCAAACTCCAAGAAATTCAGAAGATCTTTGCTCCAAGAAAGCCAAATCATTGTCACAACACGCAGGCCGTGTTTCCCACCATGCCAATGAGAGATGCAATCCTTTTCTTTGTTTATATCACCACAAAACTCCTATGGAATCAATACAGCCCTAGTTTGAAATTATTTGAATCAGTCTGTGCTTAAAACAATTTGAAACACTCAAAGCTGAGTTGAAGCTTGAGGGAATACAAATTCTTAAAAATAGGAAAGCCTGAGCTGACAGACTCCAAGAGATTCCACAGATGCTGGTATTCCTGAATGACAGCAGCCTACAGGCCTAAAAACTATAAAGCAAACCAGTTTGTTACAGGGCCAGCAGCTGGAGTCACAGCTCCCAGAATGGTTTGGGCTGAAAGGGCCCTTCAGTATCATCTCATTCCAACTCCCTGCCGTGTGTACTTTCTGCTAGACCAGATTGCTTAAAGCCCTGTCCAACGGGGCCTTGAGCACTCCCAGGAATGGGACAGCCCCAGTGCACAGTGCCAGTATGTGGAGGACAGAGTTTCAAACAATTCTAGTGTAGATTTTTAGAAAGATAAATGCATCCACAATTTTACCCATAAAATACACCGCACAACAATATAGTACTTGACAATTTAACATGCTCTTAACCACAACTACAAACTTCAATGGCTGTATTGAATTCCTAGTGAAACAGTGTCTCTCTGAACCCAAATTTGGAAAGTGCAAATAATAATGCACATCTATTTCTAAGTAAATAAATAGAAGTTAAGTACATGAAAAAGTATATTGATAAATGAATTATCTTCTCAATACATTCTTAGTGAGCAAATAACATCTTGGTACTTTATTATAAATCAGTTGCAATGTAGCATGTGATGTGTCCATACTGGTTTGGTTGTACACACTAACATCACACTTGAATACTGCACAACTCTAAATCTTTGATTGCAAGCAAGTGCATCCGGGGAGAGGTGTTGTTATATTTATTCTCATTTTCTGCAAGAACTATGAGTGTTGTTCCTTCATCCTGAAAGCAAGCTCAATTTCTACCCTGGGATCACAGGTGTAGCACCTTCAGCACTGTTCCCAGCCATACCACATCCTCCTAAGCAGGCACACAATTAAGCACAATAGGTAATCCTTTCTCTAAAGCAGGGTTCACAAAATGAATTCTCTTCCTCCCAGACAACATTAGTATCACACTAGGGACCAACATGAAGAAGTTTGCGCTGTTGCTGTCTGAGCTCTGTGTTTGCAGGTGACAAATAGACTTCAATTTCTTATGTTGCTGGGTGAGAAATAGCCTTCTAATTTTCCTAAATTAAATAATAGGCTAGTGCCATTTTTGTAGCCAAGTACATTAACTACAGAAGCAGTATTTCAGCTGCTCCTATTTCTTCTTGTAAGAAAAAGTGGGGGACAACATTGAGGGACAGAGGTGGGGAGTAGGTGAGATATTGATACCCTAATCTGGACATGGTCTTGTAGCTGTTCAAATGGCTGAAGTCCCATATAAGAATTGTGGCAAGACTAAAAATTAGTTCCAACCATCATATTACTTACAGTTCCTGAAAGTCATTTTTTGCTGGTGGCCATTCAGCTTTAACTACATTGTTAGAGGCTCACAGATCTCTGGGTGCAGCATTTTGGGGACTAAAAACACTTATTTCCTTTTATTAACTGAGATGGTTGTATGTCATATGCTGCTCAGAGCTTTCCAGCACCACAGACAGAAGTTAATTTCCCCTCCTAAAAGAGGAGGAACAAAATAATATATTTTGTATTTACCACTGGCAGCAGCAAAACTCCACACAAGGGTGCAGGAGCCTGGGAGGCCATGCAGCAGCAGCAGCAAAGCTCCAGGGGGACTTGTCACCTCTCTCATCACTCTAAGCTGCTTCCCTCCTGCTGCTAAGGACACCAACCTGAGAAATTCAAAGCCCAGGGATAAGAGCTGAAAGGTGTCCAGGCAGGAACCACGCTGCCCTGTGCCTGGGATGTGAGGACATGATCCCCAATCCCTTCAGGAGTTTTGTTTTTCTCTTACACCACCAGTGCCCAGAGAGATGCCTGCTCCTCTTGCCCGACTCTCATCCAATCCTTCCACACTTCCACCCTCTTCCCCCTCAAGAAAGGCACAAATCCCTTCAGCCCCTCTTCCTCTTCTCATGTCTCTTCTCTACAAGACGCAGAACCCACTCTTCTCCCAGGACACAGAGGCTTGTGCTGGCAGCCATCTCATCCCACCCTGCTTGCTTCCATCCTTCCATCCTTCCGTTCCCCTTGAACAGCACCAAAATCATGAACTTGAGGAATATCTTGGCTCACTTTCCTCCACTCAGCCCAGCTCTTGGGGCAAGCCAGCTGGACAGAGGCTACAGAGCCACAGCTTTCCCAGGGGCTGGAGGGAGCACCCTGCCCATGCCTGCTCTCTGGGGCCACACACTGCCCTTCACATCAGTGACTGCCTGAAAGGAAAGGGCTGCTTCCCTCCAGAAGTTGTATCTGAAATGCCCAACACATACAATTCAAGCAGGCTACAATTACAAATTAAAGCAGAAAATTAAGGTGCCAAGGCTTTGATTTGTATTCCTGTCAGCAAATGGTCAATTACATAAAAAGCTGTATTTTGGGGGTTTTTTTTCCCTTATGTGGCTTTTACAGAATGTTTTACTTTAAACCAGAGACAAACATGGAGAAAAATCTTCATACTGAAGCTTGTTTAGAGTGTGTTTTTCCATCTGTCATCCCCTCTTGTACTTAAAGGTCACCTCAATCAAAACTTCACAGATTCACTCCTAGGTCTTCTTGTGAAGTGTTAAGAGGAATCTACACCATGTAAGATCATAAAAATACTGCCTCCCTCTAGCAGTGTGGGTTAAGTTCTCATTTAATAACAAATATATTATTTAATCTCTCCAGTCTGATATCTAGCATATCCTATCATCATTAAAAGCCACAAGTCTGTCCCATAAAGCTGCTCTCAGTACATCATATCCCACAATTGTTAGTTTTTTGATCTTCCAATAGCTCTGTGAAAAGTCCATTGCTATAGATATCTCCATCCCAGAGGAAGCACTTTTCTTTGAGCTACTCTGTTTCATCAAGCTATTAGATGACCTGAAGTCCCTGGGAGCACCAGATTAGTGAATCTAGACTTTTGTGTGAGTGTTTTATTTCTGACATTCCACCTTCTGAGAGGTTGTAGGTGAATAATTCCTCTACTCTGTCAAAAGATATATTGGTTTAATTGAATGCATTTCTGCAAACAGATTCCCATTTGCCACCCCACCTGCAGTGCTGCACCCAGCTCTGGGACCCCCAGCACAAGAGGGACGTGGAGCTGTGGGTGCAGAGGAGACCCATGAGGGGGCTCACAGGGCTGGAACCCCTCTCCCATGGAGACAGGCTGAGACAGCTGGGCTTGCTCAGCCTGCAGAAGGCTTCAGGGGGACTTTGCAGCACCTTCTAGTGCTAAATGAGGCCTACAGGAAAGACCCAGAGGGAAGAGCATGCAATCACAGGACAAGGGAGAATGGCTTTAAGCTGAAACCAGCAGGTTTAGGCTAGATAGATATAAAGAATAAATTCTTCACTTAAGAGAGTGATGAGGTACTGGAAGCCCAGAAAATCTGTGGCTGCTTAAAGAAAAGCATCACTGACTGGACATGAAAGAAGCTCCACCTTCTGCTTTCAGAAGAGAAGAATACTCTACTATAAATCTTCCACACCTAAAATTTAGCCAGTTTTTCTCCTCTAGTCAATGGGGGTTCAGCTCTGACACAAAAATTACCTGTGCTGTGCCTTTGGTCCCAGTCATATTCGTAACAAGTCTCCAAAGCCTGCCATTGGTAGTCCACTCTGAACATACAGAGATTAAACATAAATCATCCTGAACATTTGAAAACTTCTCATTTGTGCAATTTTAAAGACCTCCCTGAAAACAGGACTCTAAAAATGCAGAAAATATCACTTTAATCATGGCCAACAGCCACATGCTATTTTCTAAACACCAAACCACAGGCAGGAAAAAAATCTGTTATGTACCCCATGGTAGTGAAATTCTTCCATCAAAATGCTGGTTTATGGTGATTCAGCTGCAGATAAGGAGATACTACATTTATCTGTCCATATAAAAAGTGAAAAATTTCTTTCAAGAAAGGATTAAAAGTATAAAAAGAATTTGCAATATAAATTTGTTTTGAAAAAGTGTTATAATCTAGTATGTTCACTGAAGGCTTTTATAGCTCCTCAAGTTTTCAGTGTGGAGAGCACACACTGGGAACCTTTATGAGACAACACAAACAGAAATGTAGCTGATTAAATCATTCCCCTGTTCAAAATGCTTTTCTACAGTAAACAGTTTTACAATTGCCCTCAATTTAATTAAGCTTAATTTAATGGTTAAGCTACTGCTCCAGTTGGAGCAAGCTGGCCTTGCCCTGATACAGTGGCACTGCTCAGTTCATATTCTCTGTCTGGTTGCCAGGACATGGCTCTGGGGCACAGCACAGTGACAGCCAGTGTGCTTCTTCTGCATCCTGTAACTATCCAACACCCTCTCCAGAACCAACCACAATTAGACAGTTTAATATAGGACTCATAATACTAAATTTGAGATAACAATGTTACCATTAGGTAGAATCACCACAGTTCAGTTTCCAGTCACCAGCAGCACCAGGACCTGTTGGCCTCAGCAGCCCAGCTGCCTTTGGAAGCAGCACCCTTTTCTTCTCATCTCTTTGAAATCTGGCTGGCAGGACCTGGAATAATGTTGTCAGCAACGTTGCAGGTCAGCTGGACAGTAAAAGTGCTAAAGTATGGAGAGTATTCAATACCAGTGAGTTATTCCAAGCACAGAGTGAGAAAAGAATGGGTACTTTATCTTTTCAATATATTAACTGGAGGGAAAAGAGGGGAAGAGAGAAAAAAAAGAATTAACTACATTTCTCATATATATAAGATCTAATGGAAGAGAAAATCTAACTAGCCATAATACATTTGGAATTGTCTTAGTCACAGAAATGATACTGGTTATACCTTCAATTACCTAAACAACAGAGAAATCTATTTCTTCTCAAAAAGTAATAGACTACCACAAGTAATTGAAGAATGTTTACTTAGCTAAAAGTTAACACTTGTTAGTTTAAAAAATTTAGTTTAAAAAATGTAACTGAGTCTTTGACAATGTTAAGGAGCTTGAATGACAAGCTGATAAAACAGAAGGAAAGAAAAATGAAATGATTCCTTAAAAAACCAAGTAAACATTTACCTTTATTGACATTTCTGAAAAAAACTACTGCCTTGCATGTCTGTCCTTTTATTAAGGACAGACTATCATAAGTTCAGTTTTCACCAGTGTAGTAGGGCAAAACACAGGCTACTATTTTAAAAACCCTTCCCATTGGGAACCAGCCTGAACCTCCACCATGCCTCCTTTTACCCCAGTTCCTAAGTCCAAAGAAATATCAAGGGTGAGCAGTAACTTCTGGGTCTCAGCTGAGTCTCACTTGGAGCAGGGATAAACTGTGAAGAGTATATTCCAATGTAAACCACAATCATTTACTTTGTGTAGTGACTATTTTAAAAAGAGACAGTCCTTCAACAACTTCCTCAGAGAATCTCTCCCTCTTCTAAATCCATTAATAGCTCAGACTCCAAGGCTTTAGGGACAGGTTTCCTATGTCTGAGGAAAGTAAAAGCTAGAGAATTGAGGCTTCTCAAAGTTTGACTGGGGTCTGAGTTGGAGTCCATTGCTCTAGATTTTTGATTCATTTTTACAAGGATAAAATTTCACAAGAAAATTGTGAGTGGAATCAAAACACAAATGCAGAAGAATAAACATCTTTAGTTCAAAGATTTTCTGAGACAGAGGTGATTTCATTCATGGGTGAGGACATTTGGGGGCTGTGTTCTGCTTTCCTTAAGTAGCAGATCTGCATTCCTTGGGAAACAATTGCACCCCCTGGCATTTATACATGAAGGAGTGAATTTAAAAATAAAGGAGAAAAATCCAGTGAAACTAGTGTATCTGCCCTCCTTTTGCTGATGTAAACAGCAGCACTATAGATGGACAGCCTATTTATTTTGCTTTCGGTAGGAAATACCTACTAAGGATTAGTAGGTATCTTATATTTGTGCTTATCTCAGCTGATACTAGCAAGATGCTAAGTGCTGTTATAATGTATTTAAAATATTTTAAAAGTCACCTAAACTTTATTATGACCACTGTCACCTGACTATATTTTGATCACTCAAACCATTCCACTTTGACAACTCTGGATACCCCAAATGATGAATACCTGCAGCAAATGGCTACTAAAGACCACAATTTCCTCCCTCTCTCCCTGTGCTTCACACACCATAAATTCCTACCCCACATCACAGACTTGTCTCAGGACCCCTTGACTTCTGGCACCCTGAGAGGATGTTTAGTTACATAGGGCCTGCCTAAGAACACATTTCCAATGAATGTAAAGATACATCAATATTAGACTAAAATTATTAGGGATGTGCTGGATATCACTGTAAGAACCCCTAGGGCTATTAACACCCAAACTGCAGAATTAGTCTTAAACTACAAATAAACAGCCTTCACCAGCATGGAAATGAAGTGGTTTGACTCACAGAGAATATTAACTAAGTCCAAAAGTGTGGGTTAAAATTTTGGGGCCATTAGTGTTGAAACAGAGTTGGTAGCTGTTTCGAAAAATGGTGTCTGTTAAAAACAAAAAAAAAAAAACCCAAAAAATAAACCCCCACCCAAAACTTTTTCATCCTCACTCATTTTTCAAACCCGACCAGAGGGAGATGGCAGACAGCAGAGAGTTTAGAGGAAAGTATTTTTATATAAAATTATGTGAGAAAAGAATTCTAGTAATTAAAACTGTGCAGAAGATGAAATCTTCACCTATTGGGGCAATCCAAAGTTATGTCCTTTGTTCCCTGCAGAGCTAATAAATATTATTATTTTACACAAAACAGACTACAGGCTTCTGTCCTTAGAGCTAAGATCAAGTCTGTGAGGACAGAAAACCATTTGACTTGGGGAACTAAATGTTTTGAAAAATGTGCACTTAAATAATTTTAAACCTGTAATCTGAATTAAGTCTCTCTTTAAAGGGTGTGTTTTGGAATTATGAAAACACAGTATTATTCACAACTAGAAGAGAGATTGGTCAACCTCAATTTACATGTAAAACTCAATTCATTCCTAACTATGAGACCATGATCAGCTCTTCAATAAAGTATTTTCTCCCACCCCTGATTCCAGTACACCCTTGTAGCATTTGTTTCTTCAAAGAAATTAATGCAAACTCCTTCTTGTTTGCACTTAACAGCAACTAAAAGGATGGCTGCTTTCAGACACTGCCAGTAATGAGCAGGATTTAAAAGACAGGAATAGGGAAAAAATCAATTTCATCACAACTGCCCTGTAGTTAAAACTACAGGAGAGGTCTGTACTTTGACCAAGTAATTAATATCACTGTTTGGCACAGGTTAACTTAATTCCAAATTTTGTTCTATTTTTTTTCCTATTTGATATTTAAATTCCTTGGAAGAGCTATCCCAAATACTTTGTTTGTAATTGTAGGAACTGCTGGAAACTGATTAGTCTATAAAAAATAGTCAGTGTGTTCCTCTGACTTGTATTGGCAGTGGAAAGTAATGCAAGGTGTCCCCTTAGTGAATCAAGAGGCCAAAGCACCATACCTGGCCCCAGGGAGGTTCCAGTGAAGGCACTCCAGGGTCCATGTGCCCAGCCTGCTCAGCTTGCTGCAGCCACCAAAGGAGCAGCTTCAGACAGGGGAGATCACAACACTCATGCCATATTTATGAGAATTGATTTACCAGACTGACCCAATCCAATTACACAGAATCTGAAGAGCATGCTCCCTCTGCTTTATTGACACAGTTGTCTAAATATAAATTATAGTTTTAGAAATTATTCTTGAACAGTAAAATTCTGTCTTTCATTTTAATATAATTAAGAGATAATGTCAATGGAACAGAACCTTGCCAGGAGATAATGAGCTCATGCTGACAGACAAATATTAAGGTGAAAAAAGCATTTAGTGAAAGCATATTTTTTTGATCCAGTAATTGAAATTCCTGCTATACCAACTGATCAGTGTCTAAGAACAACAGAGCAGCAGACAAGTGTAGTGACAAAACTGGTACCATAAATGTTTGTCAATCCACATTCTCATTGTCTTTGGAGATTGTTTGTAGCCAAGAATAATGGTTTCCTCCACCCTGATGGAACATTGTTCCTCTGTACATGGAGGCATCCTTTAGGACACCCCCTTCTGGAAACCTGGCAAATATCAGTAAAAGATCACCCAGCTCAGTGCTCACTATCATTCCTCTTACAGGGTCAGTTCTCCTGCAGCAGCTGATCGACAGTACTGTCTGATCAATACCAGCAGGATATTTTTTAATATCCTGGTGGAAGAAAGACTCCAAGACCACCAGCATCACAGAAAATCAGGTCTTTACATTGAATATTCAGCTACTGTCATAAAGGAGCTAGCAGATTATAGAAAGCAATGATTCATTCCTCTATCTTCAGCCTTTTGTGCATAGCTTGCAATGGCAATATCTACTCCTCAATTTATCAAACCTGTGGTCAAAGCAATGGTTTGGCAGGTGAATTCTTAGGTACCATATTTGATATTTTTGATAAAATTGGTCTTGATTTTGAGAAAAGTGATGTTTATTAGTCACTACACAGATCACCTTTCAGTATCTGCATACATAGTGGATCCTACATATTGTCCACATTTAGGCAGGCACAAGATGGCCTAAAACACTGATGGCTAAGGTCAACTAAAAAATTTTTACAAATAAACAAAATTGTATAAAAAGAAAATTGAGACCAGTAAGAAAAAAAATGTTCAAAGAATAAAGCAAGAAATGTAACTATAAAAGTAGAACTAAAAAGCACTGGCACTTTGCTAAGATACCCACAAAAGCAGAAGAAAAAATTTACCACTTGGCAGTAGTACACAAAATGGAAGCATATAATACTATGAGCAAGGGTGCAAACTAGAATTAGTCTTGGATGAGTTACAGGAAAAGTGAATATTTAGCAGGCATTAATAGCATTGCCCTGCTTAGCAAAGCACTACAGCTGGCTCAGGTGCTCGGAGTTTAGGAAAAGTGTTTAAAATATTAGAAGAAATACAGAGAGGCAATAGAGGAATTAGAGGGTAAGATGTGTGAGGAGAGACTTCGGGAGCTAAACTTACAGTGTCTCAAAGAAAGAAGACTCAGGGGGCCTCAATCACAGTCTATAAATACCTTCAAGGTAATAATATAAATGAAGGAAGGGAATTCTCGGGTCTCAGAAGATGGCAGGACAAGGAGCAATGGCCTGGAGCTAAGGAAGCAGGAGCACAGGGTAGGTTCCAGGGAACAGTTCCTCACTCTGGCCTCCGCTGTGCCGGATGAATCCACTGCAGGGAGGAGGAATCGCTCTCCCTCCCCCGGCTCGCGGGCACGGTGCCCACACACAGGCACACGCTGCAGCTGAGACTGCTCCAATCAGCCACAGCCCCCAGCCTGGGCAGCTCCCAGCGTCTGCATGGACCCACAGGTCTGCTCACAAACACACTGTGATTCCAGAGCGGAGGCTTCCATTAACCCAGCACCACTGCCGTGAGCAGAGGAGGGACATTGTGTTTCTCCATGGCTCTATTTCACATTGTACCCTGGGATGTTTCTGGTCTTACAGCATTGTTACAAAGGCTGGTTTTGCACATTCTGCAAAGGGTGACAAAGCTCAAATCACAATATTAGCACCACTTCCATTTATCCACGTGGTTTGGTGGAGAACAAAAACTCACAACATTTCACTAGTTAAACAGAATGAAACCTTGTGGTATCCATGGCCTCAAACAGTAAAAAACTTCCCTCCTCCATCTCTCAAAAAATTCTTCTTGCCAGGAGAAAAGATTGTCCCAAGATTTTGACCTCTTGTGCTAGTTCACAACCAAATCCAGCTTCAACTTCTCTAGCAATTTTCTTATCCTCCAATTCACCTGAAATTGTGGTGGTGGCAATTCAGAAGCCCCAAAGCAAAAAAAAAAACCAAAAAAACAAAACAAAAACCTGTGAATTCTGCAGATGCAGAGAGGTACCTGCATCCAGCAGAAGTCAAAGCACTTAGAATGAGGAAGGATTAGAGCAACTGAGACAATAACTTGAAGTTTCTGAAGTGGCTTGACTGGCTGACATGGCTGGTGGCAGAAGAACACAAGCAAAGCACAGTAAAAAAATAATCATAGCAGCAGTTCCAAGGACTGTACAAAGGGTTCAAACCAGAAGAGTAAATGGACACACCTCTTACTCCAATAACCCATAAAGAAGGGTCACTGTTGTTCTTGTATATGAAAGAATGGCTTCCCAAAATATCAGCTAATCAGCTCCTCTTCCAGGGACAGGAGAAATAAAGTTACTTCACTTTACAGAAAAATCCTTTCAGTTTTACTGTTGTCCTAACATAACCTTTAAACACAGAACAAAACAAAGGCTCTGACACTTCATGACATCTTGACTGTCCAATCAGTGTATGTTGCCCTTGCTCTGATCACAGCAAAGTATTTCAAGGGAAGGGATGCGATGTGTATGCTGAAAGCACTAAGAATAACGATTTTATTTAACAAGCATTTTTCTGGTTCAGAAAACACCATCCCTCCTGCATCAAGCTCCCCATCTACTAAACTAGAATGTTAGCTGGGTGCCAAAGAGGAATCCAGGTTGCAGCTGCATCATGACTTTCTAAAGAACCAAATCACCCACTTGTAACCTGTTAAGATATGTTCCTCTTTAAATTGACAGTAGAAAGAGGTCAGGAAATGCTTTGGATTTATATCAAGCTGGCTTTTCAAGCTTGTCTACATTTTCTAATCCAATATGCCCTGAAATGGTGCTTTATGTTTGCAACCTTGCTGGGAGCTTGCATCTTGCCTCAGCCCAAAAGCCACCATGTCTGTTAGCACAGATTTATGTTTGAAACCACCTAAGCTGTTATTAACATCAGACAACTTAATTACAATTGGACACTTCACATATGGTGCTTGGCACCTCTAGAAAAAACAGACCTCTCAGCAGGGCACTGACATACGTGTAAAAACTCCACAGACAGACTGTCCTGAAATGGTAACCTGTGAAAGACTCATTGCCTTGTTAAACATAATCACCTCCTTCCAAAAGGAAGTCAGAAGAGAACTCCTGTACAGAGATCTATTGGTTTTAAAAGGTGGTGTTTGTGCTACTGTAGCCCCCAGCAAATACTGTTATCATAAAAAAGATTTTAGCTGCTGTTAAGACAGATATGTTTGAGGGTTTCAAAAACTGTTTTCTACATTTATAATTGAACATACAAAGCAGTATCAGCTCCAGTGAGGGCTCCTCAACTCATATTTGCATCTTAAGTGAGTTACAGCTTAAATGTACTAAAGCATATATTTGTGTAAGCTACCATACCACATATTGACTGAAAGGCTAGGCAGCTTTGTAAATACATACTCCAAAAATTATCTGTCTTATTTGTATGTTGTCAAGAGACTGGAACCACTTCTGGGTACATAAGATACATTTTTAAAACTATCTAATTATGTACAGTATTTAACTTGAAAGACCTGTAGCCATTTTGGCCTCTTAGGAAAAAAGAGCATACATGTTTTATTACTCTAAAATAATGATTTCTAATGGAATATTGGAAAGTATTGAAGCCTTAAAATTACACAGTCCAAATTAGTCTACATCAAGCAAGGCATACATAGCATCTATAGGAATTTAGTTGGTGACACTAGTTTGCACTGTGAATTGCTTCCGTACTAGCAATTCTTTCACCCTGACTTTGTTTCCTTTTAAAGGTAGCAAGTAAAGCAAAGTAACTTTTGCTTTATATGTACAAAAACAGTGAAAGAAAGTGTCTACTTGAGTATCTATCAGAACATAGTATCAGTGACCACAGTTAACACTTACACTCAGCAAGCTCAACCCACAACTCAGTGGTAGTTCTTAACAAAGGGCAATTTTATTTTTCCCACATACCAACCAGTGAATACTTGTCTGTCTTAGGCAGGTGTTCTGGAAAAAAGACAGCAAGAAAGCAAGCACACATTTTTAAGGTGAAAAACTTGGACTCAGTATTAGAGTTCTTTGCTTTACTATTATGCAATCCTGCTTCCTAACAGCAGGGATCCAGAGGCTACTGTGTGATGCAAACTGATGCAAAACTTTGTCACTGTCCTTTGACACCCATTTCCATCCATCCTCCTCCTTGGAGTGGTATCCTCTGTGTATCCAGATTGGATTTTTATTTAAGACATATTTTTAAATTGACATTTATAGTCAGAGACTATCTGTGTCTACTGTCTACAGTGCAGGGCACATTTCTGAAAACTGAGGGGCAGGGTAAAAAAGAAAAAGGAGAGGAACAAAAGGGGGGAAAGGGAGACACAGAGAAAAAGAATATGGCCCAGTAAGTACTGAGGGAATCTCAAGCTCTGGAGAGATGCGTTCAACTCTCTGCTCTGCCAAATTCCCTGCATAATGCGAGGAAATCAATTAGTACCTTATCTGTGAAATGGGGATACTCAATTACACACAAGGGGATTATGAAACTAAATAAATAGTCACAAATTTCAAGTGATTTAGTCAGTATAGAAGTAAAAGACAAACAGTACCAAGAGAGAAACATATTACGATTTCTATTCTACACACATACACATAACAAAATTACTCCAGTGATTCTTCCCCTGCAACAGAAACAAACTCCTCTGCACCACCAGTTTCAGGCAGCATTTCCAGTGGCCCAGCAAGCAGCTCTCACATTGTGTCCCAAATGGCCTGCATCTCCAGGATGGGTATCACCATCAACCAGTTTGAACATGGGCAAGAGTAGCTTACCCAAGCAAGAAGCTACAGCAGTGTTTCCTTCCTTGCAAGCATCACCAGAACTGGGGCAGAAGCTGTCCTCACCTCAGCTTCCTAGGCATGAGCAAGCCTGCATCTCCAGCTGATGAAAGCTGGAAGATTACCTCTGAAAGTGCTTGCAGTGAAGAAAAATTTCACCAAAGACTGCAATCTGACCTGGAGAACTGCAGATTAGATTATTGTTTCTGTACAAGAACTTCTCAAAGATTTATAGAGAAAAAATAGGTATAAGGGGGGTCATTAACGACTCATGAGCTCCTAACTGAGCACACAGTGCCACATGAGCTACTGTGTTTAGCTTCTGGAGTTAGCCTGGGAGCCAACCCACACAGTGCCATGTGCTGCTGCTGGCAAATGATCTTTTAATGGCAGCAGCTATATGGGGTTGCTTCCACTCAGCTACTTCATTCCAAGATGATGATTAATGATAATGAGAAATTATTACAACTATCAGAAGTATTAGTAAATATTCCTACTGCTTGGTATTATAAATCTAGAGAGGTCTTGGAGACTGATGTCAAACCACATGATGCACACCAGGCACTTAATTTTACATTTGATAACTTGAATTTTGGGAGTAAATTCAGCCCTACTGGAAGAGGAATCTATTAATTCTTTAGAAGGCCATAACAATATTTAAGTTATCAATGAGTTAAGTGGGGCAATTTATCTTTCAAACAATTTCTGTCCCCTTGTTCTGTCACTCCCCCTCTAATGGCAGAAGCACACCTGTATTTTCAGGAACAGCTTTTAAAACCTTGGATAATTTAGGTTAGAATGGAACCCTAAAGAACATCTGCAGGCAGACAAAGAATAAGCACATGATCTCCCGAAAAGATTAAAAACAACAAATGAAGCACTTTCTCAACCCTTGAATTCAGCTCATGAATTTTAGGGAGGCACAATGAGGAGCTGGTCTAGCCAGTGCTGCAGCAGAGCCATGGAGAGAGCGCTGGCCCTGGGCTTGCCCTGCCTCTGCTCACACCCTGTGCTCCTGGGGCACACGTGGGATGCAGTGAGAACACTTTCCAGATGGCTGAAAATTGTTTCCCTTAATAGTGTTGTCACTATGGTCTTAAATCCAAAGAGTCTCTGTACAGGATTTTTTACCTGCCAAGTAAGGTCATTTATTAGAAAGAAATCAAGTTATTATATTGAGTTTTACTGAGTGTTTTTAAGAAGGTGCCAAATACTGTTGACAAAATGTTTTTCCCTTTTTATTTGTGGTGGGCTTTTCTTTTTCTTTTTCTTTTTTTCAGTCACCTAGTAAATTTTGCAGGCTTTGGGGTTTTTTTTTTTTGTAATCTGAATACTCATATTAAAATAATATTAAAATATAAACCAGCATTTTTGAGCACAAATAATTCAATCCAGGCATATTAATAGGTTACCTTTTTCTCCAAATACTGCTGAGCATGCTGTAGGCAGTCATCAACTTGAAATTATTTTTATTAAAGAAGGATGTGTGTGCCTACAGCCCACAACTCAAGAAATCTCTCTAATGAGGCAATATGAAACCATTTAGTGACAACTACATTTGAAAAAGCAAAGTAAAAATTAAAAACCACTTGCAAGACACTTTATGGTATTTTCTTGAATGCAAATATCTGGACCTATCTCAGAGCAGTATTAACAACACTATTCTCTTTCCTCAATACCTAGTATGACTCTAAGAACTTAAATTCTCTCAATTGGCATTTGCTGTCTTTAGATCAGCTTTTAATTATCTGAAATTATGACAACATATTAAATGAATTCACATCTCATTTGAGCCTTGAAAGAAACTCATGTTTTGATTGCTCTGTTATTTTAAGAGTGATTACCTCTCAGTCCATTCCTACAGGGCTCTGTAATCATTCCTTTAATCAGAAGAAGCTGATAAATTATATATTTGGAAAACACTATTCCTACAATCTAAATTTTCAACAGGTATTCAAATACTATTATAATTATTGAAAAAGGACAATGTCCATTTAGATTGGGATATGATAAAATTAGACAAAATTAGAAATACTTTTTTAAAGACTGTTTTCCATTTACCCCACATATTTAAAAATAGTTCTTGAAATTGTAACAAATTTGAAATCAGAAAAATATTTGGATTTGTTTATACTTCTTTTTCCCCTCCATAAAAAAACCCAAACAACAGCCACCATCAAAAACATATGGGTTTGTGGAAATTTTTGATTTCAATAAAACTTGTATTTTCCCACATAATACAGTTTTGATGAAAATCATCTTGCAGGGAACAATTGAGAAAAGCTAGAGAGTACACAAGGATAAACAGCCAAACTTAGCCATCCCTCTGTATACGGCATAATTTGCATAATTATATAAGATAATCTGCATAATTTGTCAAAGTTTTCATAAACTCATTCTGGTGACACTCAAAATCTTCTAAGCCAATGACTTCCTCTGTGTGAAGGTGCTTTATTCAAACTTCAGTGCCCACTATAAGGCATCAGTGAGGTCTGTGTCTGTTAATGCTTCTGTAATATTTCCCTTGTTCTCAAAAATCTTACTCTATCAAAGAATAATTTATCCTGCCTGAAAGATGACATGGTAATTCAAGTTCAAATATTTTTATAACATTTCCTAAACCCCACCTTCCCTTTCCCTTGGTTTAGTTCTTTTCCTGCTAACATAACATCCATCATTTAAGTAGTTATTTCTTCTCTTATATTTGTTTGCACCCACCCTACTACTGCCCACCCATAAAATTACTTTAAATCATGACAGTTGCCTCTGCAAAGCAACATTAATTCCTTCTGTCCACCTCCCTCTTCTAATTTCAAATTTTCTCTTTGCCATGGGTTACAACCACCTGGTGTTTCACAGCTCTTTGCTGTTACCAAGGCCAGCTCCAATTTCAACTGCTATCAATTATGGATTTAGAGGCAAACTACAGCTTCATACACCACTGATGCATTTACCTAAGTCTGAACCAGAAGTGGTCAACTTTGACCCCTAGGAAAGACATTGGTGTTATTTTTATTTTTGGGCCTAAAATACTAATGAACAGCAGCTTTGACTACACAGTTGTAAGTGCCACAATTAACAGTTTCATAAGCAAATCCATTACATAAAGAACACTGAAAAACTTCCATTTTCATTGCAATTGTGTTGGGCTTGCTTGGCAAGGTTAAAAGAGAATGGTAAATACTGACACGGAAACAAGTCTCCGTGAGAAATGCTGAGTATTGCAGTGTGAAATCATTTCACTCAGCCTAGTCAGAATTGAAATCACAGCCTCCACAGCCCTCCAGCAAAGTGGGAAAAGGGTTAAGTTTACACAATTTGTACAGTGCAGGAAGGTAGTGCTGAAGGGAAAAGAAGGATCTCATAAAATCCCCATACACAAAGCTTCATGAAATAGCTTCTCTGCAGAGATTCACAGCAAATTCACAGCACCAGACAGCATTAAATGGACTAAATATTAGTTCAGGTGGGGGAGTGAAAGCCATAACGCAACTTTAACTTAGCCATAACTCCATTTCTCAGCTTTTTAAGATGTTCTCACAGAAAAGCACTTCCAAGTTTTTCAGAAGAACATCATGTGCACTGGAAGAGGT
Organism: Ammospiza caudacuta; assembly: GCF_027887145.1. NCBI lineage: Eukaryota > Metazoa > Chordata > Aves > Passeriformes > Passerellidae > Ammospiza > Ammospiza caudacuta. The sequence goes on from NC_080605.1 coordinate 9,434,764, forward strand.
CCTCAATTTAGTGTTATAATTAATAGGAAAAGCTGAAAGCCATGCAGGCCATTAACAAAAATTAGAAAAGAAAAATGTGACTTAGCAAGAGCTAACAGAACTATAACAGAAGATCTAAAAAAAAGGAGCAGTTATCACATTACTGATTAACCAGTAATGCCCAGAAGATTTCCCAAATGTTGTTATACAGAATTCAAGTACACAAAATCCATTTCCTCTTTGCTACAGGAATTCAGCCACACCTCTCCCTCTGTAGTTCTCTCTAAAACACCAGGGGTAAACACAAAAGAAAAGAAAAACTCTGAAATAGTCAGGCTCAGAAGAAAGGATGCCATATTGAAACAAGCAAAACCATGAGTGCAATGTTAACTTACACCTGGTGAAAGAGGCACAACAGACTAACAGCACCCACAGTCCCATTCAGGAGGGGGAAGGCCCCCACAGCACCTGCCCTTCATCCCAGCGTTGATCACACTGCCACAGTTCAGGCACTCCCTGACTCGACAGAACTCCCTGTCACGACAGAACAAACTGCTTACAAATACTGGAGCACTCATAATTACAATAAACTTACCAATTGCATTTATGAAAACACCAAATATAATAATTTTACATTAGGCAGCATTAAAACCAATGTGGGTCATACAAAGCTGTGTAGGATGTACAGAGCTAGAAACATCTGAACTCAAAGAAGAATATAAAAATATGCATATTTTGATAAATTAATAAGAATTAAACCCCTACCAGTGGAATAATAAAGAACTGAAATTGATTATTTTGGATGCTTAATCTTAACTCAGTTCTTTGCGCAGCTAGAGAAGCTGGAGTACAAGAACTCCTAAACCTCACACACCTGAAGTTTGTTCCTATATCCATTCCAGCCTTGCTCATCCACTGGTTTAAGACAGGAATGTGCTGACCTCGCTGAGCAGGCAGACTGCTCTCCAAAACCTGCCTACAGAGAGAGTGCCTGGTTTTAGTCTACAAGCAAGAAAAGGCCTTTGGGACCTGACTCAGGCTGGTGTGGGTGCGTGCCAAGGGGCACAGGGGGCTCACGGTGCCACCCAGCAGTCCCCTTTGTCCAGCTGCCCCAGCAGCTCTGTGCTAGCTCAGCCCAGTGCACCCAGGACAGCTCCTGGGAACTGCACCTCACCCAGCTCTTGCTCAGATGGGGAGTCCATGCAAAGGTGGAAACCAAAATGTTTGCCAAAACCCACCAAAGCAGAGCCCTGGAGTGCCACCACTGCAGAGCCAGCCCTTAACTCTGTAACAATCCCTACAAGCCTTGAGAGCAAATCAACCTCGACCAACACCAGAGCAGAAATACAATGGAAATGCCCAATTTGAATTTCATACATATAGAGGCTGTCAGGGCTTCCCTTCTAATTATTCTCCTTGTTCTCATTAGCTGGTGCACTGCTACTGCCTTGCACAACAAAACCAGAGGAGTTTGTGATAATTAAGTTTTTTCCTGGAAGTGTTTGATGCCGCAAAAGAAAAAGCCAATTTAATATAGTTTTTCTAAACTGAAGAAATGATTGATCTTTATTTGAATCAGAAATGTGGAAAAGTTAGACCACAAGAATTTGCAATAAAATTCAATCTTCACAAAGGACAAAAGACCAACCTGTCTCCAAACTTTCCAAAAATACTTTTTTTTTCATTTTTTTATTAAGATAAAGTTATTAGTTCATGCTGAAGAGCTGAGTATTTTAAAGAAGCATCGTGATTAGATTGCACCTAAATGCATATATATAATTGATATACTTAAGGCCTTGATCTTTTGCAAAGAGTTTCAGAGTTTTTTGTGCATCTTTTCTCTGCAGTTACAACTTTAGTTGTTTCTTTACATCACCAGCAGATGGGGCTCACTTATAGCTGAAATCACTGGACATTACACAATTTTATATTACAGACACAAATTATGTTGTACACACACATATTTCCACCGCATGCACTTTCATTTTCATGGTATATTTGCACACTTTTCATCTCATAAGAAAAATCTATATTTTTAATTTAGATTTGATACAACTGGTTATGGATTTTTAAAGTTATTTTTAATAACTGCATTAATCTCAGAACTATTTTTACACTGTAAGCCCAGTTTAGATCAAGTTGTAGTAGCAAGAAGAGGGAATCTATTGCTAGATAATTAAAGTGCCAGCTTTCTAACTAGTTACAGGTTCATGGGAGCTGATGGGGACTATCTCATTGCATGCCTTAGAATCACAGAACGCTTTAAAGCCAGCTGCATCCAGTTCCAGTGTAATCAACAGCAGCAAAATCAAATACCATTTTTTTGGGCAGTGCTTCAATCTATTAAGAAACCTCCAATATTGTTTTGATGTACCAACATCCTTCCCTCCCCTTTTATTTTTTTAAGGTCAAAAAAGGAGGAGTGAAGCCTCTCGCTGTACAGCCTGGAAATTCAGTCAGGGAAATGCCCTATTTTTATCACCTACTTTCTCTCTTTCTGAAGGCTTTCCTCACTACATTATTTTCTCCCCCTTCCCAGTAATACATGAGCAGTAATTCCCCTAGAAAATAACTGAGCTTCCATTTCAGCTATTCAAATTTCTCAGGATGGATTTTGTGAGTGCAGGAGGGCTTTAGCCTGTTCTCTCAGTCCAAGTAAGCAGCACTGGGAACTCTCTGGTTGATGTCAATCAGAAACATACTGTGCTCAGGTTAAGCAGCAGCAGGGACCCTCAACTGCCTATTTGATAGAAAGATTCCATAATGGAAGACAAATAAAGGAGATAAGAATTGCAAAATGCAAGAGAATGACTTTGAGTCCATCAAATGCTCACCACCACAGTGGTAAGAAAATAAAACTAAAGTTAAAACAAATGCAAGTCTATTTCATTATTCATTCTTTAGAGCCATAGACAATATATTTTAAAAATTCTGTGACTTCATCTTTGAGGACTCCAGGGGGCTTATCAGACCTGGCTTCTGCACAGGCTAATCCTAATTCTGCATTAAAAACTGTATCCCAAACAAGAGCACCTCTGACTACATGGTTTGGCAGCACCCACTTGATTTACATGGTGCCTACTGCTGTAGTGCTCCATCGATATTTTTCCACAAACATAATCACAAGAGTATCTTTTCAGACAGTGAAATTTCAGACAGCAATTGATTAGCTCTCAAGACTCATCAGGTTTTAAATAAAACTTGTATGCAGAGTTCTTTCACACATCACCAGAACACAGTGACAAAAGTCAGCCCCAAACAACAAATGTTGTGATGCCAGTTCATTTCTCTAAATGGGTGCCAGGACTGAAAATCCCTCAGTCCTAAGACAGGACTCAATGGAAATACACAGGGTTTGAAAAACACATAACTTCTTAAGTAGTCTGAAAAGCTAATTGTGCAGATAATTAGGTATTTTTAAAATATTAGCCTGCTTCTGCAACATTTTCTTTTATTGGATGCTGAATTTAACCCTGATATTTTGAATTTAATTTCACACTAGCATACTTCTGAGATCCTTCTAAAACTCTAATTATGGAAAGCAAATTAAGAATTTGTGGTGATGCTTCCAAATTTCTACCTTTCACAGAATGTTGTTAGAGTTGCCACATTTTTAGAGATCTTTTTTTTCCTTCTTGATACTGAAGAGACTTTTCTGGCTGCTGATCTAGGAGGGAGGTGAAGCAGTTTGCCTGGGCAGCCACTGGTCCCATAGCCCAAGCCCTGCCTATGGGTGGGATTGCACAGCCCCAAGGAGGAGGAACGGGAGCAGGGAGGCCCAAAGTCACCAGGGAGAGGAAGCAGAGAACAGAACAGGCACGGTCTGTCACAAACATCACCCACTCTCAGTCCTGGGCTACAACTACAGCTGAGCAGAGAGACAAAAACGGAAAATGAGAAACGAAATTTCTTAGGGAGAAAAGAAGGGAAATATGGTCTGATCATCCAAAAGATAAGAGAAGGAGAAAGAAAAGGATTTACCTCCTGTTTAGTTAATTCTCTCCCAGAAGGCTGAAGAAGTAAACCCAGCTATTTTCACACAAAGAGAGAACAAGAGCAATGAAGTGCTGGGACTTGTGTGAAAAAGTAACAGACATCACCATGTACAGTGCTGAAAGATATTCAGAAGTTTCAAGTCACGTGGATTACACCTGTTTTTTAGATGTTTATATGAACCAGTCTCAGTTTTCCAAATCTTTCAGGTTCTTCCACTATATGAACAATACCTGGTTTTGTAGGGTAATGTTTGTGCTAACACTGACTCACAAATATTCTGTTTCTTCCAAAACTCCAGGGTAAGGAGCAGAATGATCTTAAATTAGAAACATGGTCAAAAGTTCCTGTATAATTTCTTGAGAGACTGATTTCCATCACATTTCAACTCAACACAAAAAAGTGGTTAAAAAAGGTTAACAGTGACTGTCTCTTTCACTAGCAACACCATTTTAATTAATACATTGTTATTAGAGTGGATTTGGATGGAAAAAACCAAAGTTATTCTGCAGCCAGTACAGTAACAGAGAAAGCTGAACACAACCAGTATTTAATATTCAAAACTGAGACGAGCACTGAAAGAGCTGCCATTGAGCAACTCGAGAAGTTGGGTGAATTCACTCCACTGAACACCTTCTATACATAGCCCAGCTGATTTACTTCTGACTTCAACTACTGAGTCCAGCAGCAGAAGTACATTTTTTTTCCTTTTATGCTCCAGACTGGCACAAAACAGACCCAAAGGCACATCCTTGAAATGTAGCTTTCGCGTGTTACTGGAATATGCCTACATGACCATCAGATCAAATTGTTCCTAATTTTTATTACATATATTATCAGCATGTTTTTCAGTTTTTTCATGCTGATTCTATCGGTTCCTTAACCCTATGAACAATCTAAACCATTGCATACAATGCAATCTGTCACAAATCTTTGTTTCACATATGCATGACCAAGATATTATTTCTGTCTCTAAAGGCTGCAGAGTCCTGGTCGACTGGGTGAGATCCAGACAGCCCCATCTGTGGCTTTCAGAGTAAGGCCTGTGACCCAAATGCATCTGAAAATGTGTTGTCTTCTGCTGTAACAGCCCTTTGGTAAGGTGACCACCAGGAAAATGTCAAAACACTGCTGTAATAGTTTTACATTGCATTCATAATTTGGCAGTTAAAGCATTGACATAAACCTTTGAATTTGCTCATTCTTGTGGCTCCAAAATGCAGAAGAGTTTTGGCACATCAAATAAACTTTAGTAGCCTGACCTTGAACATTCATTTATTCTTACAGTACTCCAGCAGCTATAGAGAAACATATTTAAACATAAAGCCCTTCCCTGAAGAGCTTCCATTTGAATGCTTGACAAGACCATGACAAGCAGTAGGAATGCAGAGGGATCCACACTGAGAAAAGGAAGAGTCACTGTAATAGGATCACAAGACAAGTTCACTTAGCAAGGGTATAGTTTGCAGATTTGTGAGCTTTCCAAGAACTAATTGCTGCTCTTGTGGGTGAAAAAAATAAAAGTGAACACTTAACAGTTTGAAATGGAGCTGAATAAATGTGGAGGAAGAAATAATGTTTGATGCAAAGTGTGAAAAAAAAAAGGTCTCAAGGCTCATATAATTTACAGAGGAGGCAAACAAGAATTGACAGGTCACAGAGCTAGGCCAGGGCAGAAGTGTAAACAGGTCTGGAGAAGCAAGAACAAGCTTCAGCATTTCTCTTGAAACACAATCTAAAAGGGTGAAGAAAGAAAGGGTAAAAAGTTAATTTCAAGACAACATAATAAAATATTAAAAAGTCAAGTACTGTAATGTGGCATTTGTACTGAACACACTTGGTTGTCAATGCAAATGCCATAAAGTTTAACATTTTAGTTTGAACAGATGCTTAATTGTATGCACTTAATGAACCATCATAAACCAAGAAGATTCCTGATATGGTTGTAAGCAATGTGTTACACTGCATAATTGCAGGGACAGATATAGGAATCTCAGCCTGATTACAGTGAATGGGGTACAGCAGACACAACTAACAGAGCTGACAAGGTCCTGATTTTTAAAAAGCCTTTAAAAGTTTAAGCAGGCAAAATAATTTTGTCTGGAAATGACAGCAAAAGTCCTACAGTTCAGAAGGCAGCACTGGCCTTCACCAAGGCAAGAAATGGGCCCTGTGTTACCAGGGATAGTTACGGCACAGCAGAGTGGTGCATAAAAAGCAGTAACCCTAGAAAGAATTCTCTAATGATGAGGAAATTATTTTTATTTCTATCCCTTTCACAATGAGATTCATAAAAAAGGCTAATGACATTTAGAAAGAGAACTAGAAGATTGTCAGAAAAATACCCTTTATCACAGATTATATCAAGTTCTTTTCATTTACAGAAGAAATTTGGCACAAAACTCTTTCATTACTGTGAACTGTCCTTAGTGTCCTCTGAAAATTTCTCATTCAAATGTAACAACAAAAAGTATGCACTTCAGCTTTATCCATTTTACATTCTTATCCCTATCAACTTTTGGAGCAGTTTGTTAAGCTAAGATCAAATCTAAAGAAAAAAATGTAATGGCTTATGTAAGGCAATGGCTTATGCCATTATGGGCTGCAGAACAAGAGAAAGTAAGGGTAGGAACAGGTATAGCCCTTATCTGGAACTGCCCCTTCACTAGGAAGCCATCAAGCAGCTAAACAGTGTAGAGGAAGATGCTTTAAAGCGTGGAAGGAAAAACAAGAGAGCCAAAAGCTGCTGCAAACAAGAAAATAATGGAAAACACAAAAATCAGCTGCTATCAGGGTATGAAAAAACTGGTACTAGAAATTTTCAGGGGACTTGAGGCACTGTGCATCACAACACTATTAATTCTGTGAACCAGGTGTTTATAAGTTTCAAGGGCAATGGATGAGTGTAGTCATCTCCAGCTTTTTCTTTCCCTTGTTGTCTACACCAGAGGAGTCAGAACCTGTTCTAGAAGTTCTTGCCATGTCACAGACAGACAGGAAGGAACCTGCCTGCTCTGTCTCTCTCTCGTGCACAGCCCCTGTATCCCAGCACAGCTTGTCCTCTCCACACACAGCTCTGCTCAGGTGCTTTGTACAGGAGATGTCTCAGCAGCCAGCCAGGAGGAGAAAGAGTGCAAGCTGGGACACCAAACACCGTAGTCCCAAAGGCTCCACTGGCCCTCAAAAGTATGTGGAGAACTGGTGGGCTCTGTTCATCACCCCTTTTCCTTCCTCTACCAAAGGACAGGCCATGCTCTGGGGAAGAGGGATGCACAAGGAGCCAACATTTGGCGATACAGAGTAATGCTAAAGCTCAAAGAGTCAACTCACAGGTTTCCAGGACCAGCAGCTATTACTTTTGGTGTCACCTAGAAGCTGTTGTGATATCAATATATTGCAAATTGCTGCATGAGGACATTACACAGCACCTCTGGGCTCCATCAGCAAGACTTTGATTTTTTCAACCTCTGTTACAGAAAGTATTAGATTTGTATCGTGAACAGAAGCACATTATGAATAACTACATTAATTTTCTGAAGAGAAGTTAATCGAAAGGTTACACACCATGCTCTCACTGACATTGTTTAATTTTTATGTGCAATGTGCATACTAAACAAATCTACAGCTCCCACAACCAAACAGTCTGAAACCCAGGACTCTAAACACAAGATTGCTGAAGTAAGATAATTCCTCATACTTAAGGTTCAGCATCTGTGCATTTTCTGAAATCTTCTATTTTTTTTTTTTTTTAAGAATCCAGCTATGGAAACACAGTTTGTCAAAGGGCTATTGATCTGTATGTACACCCCTCCTCCCACTTAAATGAGCTTCAAGGGGGAGCTGGGGTGCCTGTTAAACCTAAAGCACTTACATCTATTTAAAGGTAGCTTGTGACACGCACTTGAAGGAGGGCTGCTCTGCATGTTCCCCGGCCCGCAGCTCCTTGATGCTCCCGGCCCTGCTGCAGGAGGCATCCAATCAGAGCGGCTGCCACTGGGGCCAGGGAGGCGGCCGCGAGTTTGATTTTCTATTCCAGCGGCAGTGCAGGGGATGTAAGGAAGCGAGTGTGTACGGCACGAATAATGACTTGTACTAATTCACACAAATTCACTTTTTTCCCTGTCACATACTGCTCCTTTTTCTATAGACCAAGACTTTGAAAGTTCATTTTTATGTGTCATTTACTTCCCCAGGGTGTAGAGCCTGCTAAAAATATCACAATTTCTTCTCCTCTGATAACAGATTATTTATGCAAAGGCAGAATAATTATTCTTGACACTGGAAGACTCCCCCCAGCTAAGGTAGTTTTAAATGATACCTTCATGGAATACAGCAAAGGTCAATATTATCAGCTAAAGCTCAACATTGAACATGAGTCTTCCGAACTCAGGATGCTGGAAGGCTTGTTAAAGAAAAAAATTATTTTGCAGTTGTATAGGACATTTGATGTGAAAGCATGAAGGGAACATGACTGGGACAATGAGGTTTCTGTAACCAGTTACCCCATTCAACCCTGAAGAAAATGAAATAAGATCTGTGTGGTGTAGAAATATAGTAGCAATTAAACTAGGTAGAAATATATGTGGGGGAAATCCTGACAACTGGCATCAAGAGGTTAACTCTTCTTTTCTTTTTAATCAGTAACTAGTTCTGTCATCTTTTGGTTCAGTGCAAAATCTCCCCAGAGAAGCGCCTCCATTCTTTGAATGTCCATAAGGCAATTAGGTTTTACATTTTTAAAACTGAAGGGTTTTACAGGATGAGCCAATTTATATGTTTCCATAATAAGAAAAGACTCAGGGCTACTGAAGTATCTATTTCAAAATGGCTTAGGTGGTGCATTATTGAATCCTACAAAGCCAAGGGGCTTCCAGGTCCCAGAGTCTTTAACAGTCATTTTGAAAGAACTACCTGGGCAGAATACAGAACATCTTCATTTTTGGAAACCTGTAAAGCAGCTATTTGCTATTTAGAATTCTTTCAACATGGGCAGTACAGAGTACTGTGAAGAGAGGCCCTGGCTTGAACACAGGAACCCAGAGGTGCAAGGGTGCTCCCACAGCACTGGGAGGTTACATTTCTTTGCTCAAGACGTTTTTTATTGTCTCAATAAATGCTGGTCAAATCCCAATCATAAAAAACAATTGGGTGGATATAGCTGTGAGCAAAAATGGGTGATAGCTTTCAAACTGGAATAGTGTAACAGCTCTATCTACCAATTAAAGCCATTCAGTGAACAAATCTGATGATTAACTGGATATGTAATTAAGCCTTTATTATTAGTCTAATTGGATGGTTAGGGGAATTATTAAAGCTGTTAAGATTCTGTATAGCAAGCTGACTGTGCAGTATAGGCAATATGAAATTCAGCTCATTACAAGCAAGGCCAAATGAACATATTTGAGTGGAAATTTGAGACAGCTGCATCCAAGTCTTTCAAAACAAACCTTAAAGTCATGAGTTCAGCTCAGCAGAGAGATATAATGTCCCACTCAAAGATGCATGGCAACAAGCCAAGCACAGCCCCATTTCCAGGAGGCTAAGGAGAGGGGGATCTTCCCTTGCCTCAGCACCCATTCCCATCATTCCTGACACCAGGATAAGGAGGATGCTTTGCAACAGAGGCATCTGACCAGCCAGGGAGCTGGAGTACAACTCCTGAAGTGTTATGAGGAACAGAAGACTGATTCCATAAGGAACCTGGTGCTCCAAAATCTGGTCTTGGGAACTTGAAAGAATAAGAGGGAAGGAATGTGCAGAGCACTGCATAGCAAAACACTGAGATTTCTATGAGCACATTGTCCACGTTCCACCTGTCCCAGGTCAAAGTCTGCACTCAGCAACAGTAACATGCTGAGCTGAGAGTTGGGAACCAGCCCTTTCATGTCCCTTACCAGCAGCAAAAGTCACCCATCCTCACCTATCCTTACCAAAATAATTAGTAACAAAGAAACTAATATGGAAATTGCCAGGTTTACGTGGTGACTGAAAGGCAATTTAAGAAGCATGAAGGCAAGAGCAATGATGGTTTTTGATGAGTTATCTCCATTGGCTGGTGCAGGTTGTGCCAAGAGAAGCCCCTCAGTCCTGTGTATCAGCAGCCAAAACACACAGCAAAATTCCAAAGACAACAAAGATATAGCCACATCTTCTGCCTGCAATTAACATCAGTGGAGAACCCCACCACCACGCTCCAGTTGCCATCAAGCTGCTTTAAAACTGGCAAAAGAAAGAGGACACATCATCACAATGCTGTTGCATGCACCCAGAATATATCTAACTCTCTGTGGAAACTGGTGATAGATCTGATATGCCTGAACACTCTGGATAAGATAAATCTTGTGACTGTAAAAATTACACAAAATGTTACAGAATTCACAGCGTGCGTTTTGAGTCTGATTTAAGTTCTTCTCTTCCCCAGTATGAGCTACACACTATAATTGCTATGAAAAAATTTCATTCAGGGGTAGTTTCCTCAACTCAAAATTGTATAACAAATACTATTCTGTGTGACAAAGTCTGGTATGGATCAGGCACCCTCCTCCAATTAAATAAACATAAGTGAAGGATTACAACATATGATTTTATTACTTCTTATCTGACCTCATGTGAGGTCATTTTTGTGCTGGTAATGGGCTCTTAAACCAAAATAAAATAGCAATGTATAAATAATTTAAAATAAAATGGCACATTAGATTAAAAAACCAACAAAATTTCAATTTCACTTTGCTATAGAGTTGTATGGCTAAAGATCTTAAAAGAAAACACCTTCTGTTTGTTAAATTACACCACTTTCTACTTTCAGATGTCAAAATGTTTCCTTATTCTGTAGGGTATTAGGTCAATGTTTAATTAATAACCAAATAAACAAAAAAAAATTTCAAAATTTGAAATAATTTACTTCATGGATTTAAAAGCACCCTAAGAGCAAACAATCTAAAGATTTTCTCAAAAACTCCATACAACTGAGTTCTTTAATTCAATTCAACATAAATAAAATTAAATCTTCCACTTTGAAACCAGAACCCTGTGATGTAAGAAAATGTGGAAGGAAGTTCATTACAGAAAGGCACTTAGCCACAAAAATATACATTAAGAACACATATTAGAAAGGACTTTGGGGTAGCTGCAGTTAGAAGAGCAAACCAAGAGAATGTGGTTGCAGGACCACATGGACAGAGCATTGTTTAAACAGAAAGAAACCCTAAAGTATCTCACGCACTCAACTAAATGAACACAAAGTTCTTCAAAGGTATTTCCCTGCTGCTGCCATTGATAAAACCTGGTGCACACAAAAGAGGTGGAAAGACCCTACTGCCCACAGCCTTAAACAGGGGAGAGAGCTCATCTGGGCCAGATGTACCTTGTGTTACCTATTTTCTCAGAAAACATTGGGAAAAATATCTCATCCAAGTTATTGCAATATTTCAATTTTATTTGTTTTTCCAGTAGTTAAACATTTCATGTTTATAAAAGCCTTTGAAGTTCATATAAAATAAGCAATAGACTTGTGTGAAAACCACTGTCACAATGTTAATTATAAGCAGGCACTGAGCTTTTCCACAAACAAAATTGTTTGCAGCTCTTTTAGGTTTTGACAGGAAAATTGTAGGCTGATGAAAACCAGTTGGTAGCTCATAATCCCTTATTCCAAAAACTAGGTGTGGAGATCTGTACTGGTGTGTCTTCACAGACCACAGTGCCTCTGCCCACAGCAAACTGCCAAAACTGAACCTTAAACAGCTCAGAGAAAAACACCATCTTGTAGAATGAAAAAAAAAACAAAGGAAAAACAAACAAACTGATCAACCTCACTAATATTTACATTTTGGTGGTAATTCATCCTCTCTGGGTTGAGGTGAGTGTTTCTGAGCTAAACCTTCCAGGGCATTAAAGCAAATAGGAAGACTTACATATATTTTCATAGGTTGCCACATAAACCGCGTGAGGAGAAAAAACAAAAAGAAAAATCCAAGATCATTGGAAAAAGAAAATACCACTGGTATAAAGATGGCATTGCAACTTATTGAATTTATTGCAACATCCTTCAAGAAAAAGGTGAATCACACCTGCAATTTCACTTCTTTCTTCTCCTAGAAGGAAGATGAAGACCTGTCATTCATCAAGGTAGGCTACTTGATTTTAAAGGAAAGTAGAAAAAATTTCTACCAAAACAAGAAACCTTTTGAGTGTCATCAAGAGTATTTTCCGAGGATCATCCTCCCCTTTAATAGAAAGCACAGACAATACATTGGTTTAACAACAGAAGCCACCCCTTGGCATCCCTGCACAGAAAGGGCCCTGCAGTGCCTGGTTCTGGGACGAGCCCACACTCTCCAAGCTGAGCAAGGGCCCACAGGCATGGACAGCTGTGTGCTCCAGATCCAGAAAGGATTTTGCACTGGGCTGCTGTAAGTGGCACCCACACATCATGGACAAGCCTGGGTGAGTTTGTTCTGCCCCTCTATTCAATAGCATATAAGGGACTGAGTCTCCTTAGTAAACAACAGGTTAATTAATTCTATCATCATCATTTGGGAAATAAGGATTTTAAATTCCATTGTGCATATTTTGACTTAAACCTGATTTTTAATATTACACAAAATCTTTCTGAATTGGAAAATAATTGCATAAAAATAATATAATATCTTCAATGAGTTAATAAAATTTAATTCTCAATAGAGTCTCTAAAAATACCTTCAGTGATGCAAATATCCACAGAAAATAAAGCATACAGAACCAAAATTTCCAAGGCTGCAAAATATTAGACAGGGTAGAGGGCCAGCTGAAGAATGTCATTCATTAAAAAATATATGTGAAAATTCCCTGTCCCAAAGGCTTCTCATAGCACTTCTAATTTTATTGAAGTTAAAACAGATTTCATTCATCTCAAGTTTTGGAAGAAAGCTGTAGATGGAAGCAGTTCCTTAAAAGAAAAAGAAAGAAAATATCTTAAAAACCTATTTTCATCCATTCATACTAATTCATCTTTTTCCACATAGGAGCCTTGGAAAATCCAAGAACAAAGAGTGACATCCACTGTATATTGTTCCACTTTTCTTCCTACACATAGATATGGTCTTTAACTGATTCCAAACCTGCTCCTTTAATTATTCCCAATAAAGCCTAATTTCAAAGTTTTGCTGCAATGCTTTGAGAACTACATTAAATATCTTTTTCAAGCAGCTTGCCTGTATTTGTCCCTTTACACTGCAAGGACAGCACCAGCCATTATTGTCAGATATACAGGGCTCAAAAATAGAAGTATCTCAAGTACACAAAATAAAGTTATTTCATCAATGCACGCGGTTTCCGATATTCCACGAAGTCTGACCCGCACGGTGTGATACAGAAAAAGGCATTAGTATTTGAACTCCAAAATGACAAAACAAGACCTGGCTGAATGAAATCCTCCTCTCTTTGGTAACAATGCTTTGAGAGTATAAAGAAACAGCATTGACATTGGGAAATTTTGCTATTTGGTATGCAAGAGCAAGGCACTCCTCAAAAAGCCTTCCTTAAAACCCTCAAGGAGTTTAACCAGAGAAAAAGTAAATTTTCCTTCTCTGTTAATTTTATCTACTTGACTAGTAGGCTACTAGAACTTTTTGTATTTGGAAATCACTATTTGCAGCAATAAAAAAATCATAAATCTTACAGAGCAACAAAAAAGTTGAACGAGACACGATAACCTAACAAGGATCCTGAGGCACTGAAGGTCTGGGACACTGATGAGAGCTGCTTCCAAGATCATACCCTTTATACAGCCCAGTCTCTGTGCAGGACAGATATCAGAGTTCCCAGCTCCCTATTCTTCCCCAAAAAGCATGAGAAAGTGGGTAGTGAGAAAGCAAAACCAAGCCTGAAACAGGAATGCACAATTCTTAAAATAAAATAACATCCTAAAAACTGATGAAGAATTTGATTTTTTTTATAAAATAACAGAATTACAAAAGAAGAAGTATGAAATATTAATATATTTTAGCTGTCCCTCAAATATATTTAGAGCACTGTTTCCCCCTACACCCATAAAAATAGGTAGCAACCACTGTAGTAAAAGATGAAAATACAACTACTGAAATACAATTATGTTGTTGAGACACTATTAAACCCGTTAACATTCTTCACATAAGGGAGGACCTTCTTCAAAAAAATGTGTATGCATGAACGATGTGCTACAAAGAAGAAGACAGTAGTAAATGCATCTACATGTAACATTGAGCTTGAGCTTCTATTAAGCAGAGTTTAGAAACAAGGTAATTGAGAACTGCTATATAGACAATATAATCTATGATTTTGAGGGACTAGAGCAGATCCTTTCAGCTTACAAGAAATATGTGCTGGTATATAAAAACACAGAGAGGCTACTCAGAAAAGTGTCAATGCTCAGGATATCCAAGAGTCTCAGAAAAAGGAAAACACATGTGGAATTACTAAAAATCCAGATAGGGCTTCTAATGACTAGATTTGTATCTAAATTTGTATCATCATTTGTAAAAGGATGATAAACTAGTGGTCCTTGCCATAGATACCTCCTGGGGGTTGTGACCTACATTGGCAGGAGTAGCAAAGCCTCCTAAGTCATGTGTCTGCTGGTAGCTGAAAAAGCTCTCATCACATCCCTAAAATCAACAACAAAACTAGGCAGCCAGAGTAAGACTGAAGAAGGGTATGACAATCCAACCAGTTTAGAGATATTTTGCAGAGGAGAAATTGAAAAACCTTTTCCAAAATAGCCCATTGAATGCTGGTAGCTCTGGAAAGCTAAAGGTAGGGTTCTCTACCATGCCTCTGGTTTGACTGTGTCATTCTCATCCCACTCTCTGCATCCAGCAGTCTTCCCAATAATTTTCTTCTCAGGCTGAACTCTGGAAGTAATTATACCTTACCCTTTCTCTCCAGGGTCTTTACTGACTAAAGCTAGAGAAGTCTCTGCCCTCATCTCTCTTCCATATCAGTTTTTCAATCCATGAGCATCTGATGGCCATTCCTGCAAGAACATGTCAGTGGAAGATCTAAAGTGAGCACATTATTAATTAGACCAAACCACAATAACCCTCGGGAACACAGTTCAAGAATTTTGATCAAACCTTTTCAGCTCTTACTTGCCCATCTCCTAATTCAAATATTCAGCCAATATGTCAGAGATTGAAAAACAGTCTATAAGAAGAGATGTGTACTGAAAAGTTTCTGTTCTGCAGTGTGGGGTGAATACTTTGGAGGAGCTGTTGGAATAAATAGCTGTAATTCTGACAACATGTAAAAGTGTTTCTGCTCTTCTGGCATGGATTTGTAAATCATGTGTTTATTGCAGCTGTTACTGACACATGAACAACAGCTCTCAGGATAAACATTTCTGTAGGAGTTTGGTCTTCAAGCCTTTAGTGTGAAAGAAAGACCTTGCAAGGTCAACTGTAGAGCAAGGGCAGAGCCAGCAGCTCCAGGCAGAGGCATCAAGCTGCAGTATGAGTGGCTCACATGCAGGACTCCAAGGAAACTTTGAAAACAGCGGGTCAAAGGAGAAAAAGGAAGAAGCATTACAGCATCAGCTGGGTCATGGTCTTAGCAGCTGAGCAGCAACAGATACGTGAGGACTGCTGTGAGTGAGGGGAAAAAAACCACAACAAAAGACACAAAAAACAAGCTTGCTTTCAGCTTTTGAATACAGTCTCAAACCCATCAGTGGCTTGTGACTGATTTTTAAAGAAGGAGCTAAATGTGCTTAGCAACCACAAGCACCAAACACAGCACTGAAAGGTCAAGAAACATAGCATAAAAATAATAATCTAAATGTAAAGGGCAAATTCTCACTTGTGGTTTTTCTGCTGAACAGACCTACCCCTTAATTAAAACAGTTCAAATAAATGTACAGATTAGCCTCGATTATCCAGTCTTGACTTATTTGAAATTCCAGGATATCCAGGATATATTGCCTTACTTATCCACTGAAACTATTTTTTCTAAGAAATCTATTTTCCTTAAAGATTTTAAGAAATGTGGTATGCAAAGGCAAAACAGAAGCTGGGGATATCCTCTAGTGTTTAGCAATGACATTACATAATATTTCTACGTAATGATTTCCAGATCTGTGCCAATGTGCTTAGAGAAAGGCAATGAAGGGCAGAACTATTGTGATATGAGAAACAAGCAAAAGGCCAAACAGAGCCCTCAGATCTCCTAATTTTAAGTGTAATGTTGAGTAGATCATTTCTAAGCTGTGCAAGGAAGGACAAAGTCTTCAAATGAGTACAGAACAAGCTGGCTCCAAGCACAGGACAAGAGCAGCAGCTTGTCCTGAATGAGGCAGCATGGTGCCCATGGGGTCAGTGCTGTGCTGGCTCACCTGGGCTGCTTTGGGACTGGATCTACATGGCACCAGGCAGACACAGGATGCTGGGAGCCCACCCCAGCCACACTGCATCAAACCTTGCTGATGGTCCCCACCTCCTTGCTGCCCAACAGAGCCACTGCCTGCACTGTTCACACAGCTACAGCAGTTACTAGCCATGGCCAACGCTCAAAATATGAAACAAGCGCCCCTAAGAGTCTCCATTTAGAAAACCTAAGCTAAATAGGTTAATTTTTAATAAATTACAAAGTGCTTCACCATTCTTGATGACTTCAACACTAACTTATTCATTCAGCAACAATTATAGCAGATATTTCAATCCACAGGGAGCTTTATGCCCTGCAAATTTGGGTTTTCTAGGTTTTGGTCATCTTCCTCCCTAGCCTTTGAGGTTAAACAGCTTAAATGCAGCTGTTAATCATCTCCCTTGATGAAGTTAATGAGGACATCACACCCTCATGTGAATCCTACCTATTGGGAAAGAATCCAAAACAGCACCTAATTTAAGGCTGCCAGTGTAAAACTACCAGATTTCAGACTCATGTTAAAGTTCGTGTTTCAGTCTATATACTCAATCTTTGCCTTTTCACGTTCTTAATTTTTGCTACACAATTATCTGTGCAGATATGAGCTACCTGAATAAATCTGCAAGGCTCCTTCCACATACAGAATTATATTCCTCCTAAACCTCTATCCTTTCCAGGGAGAACTTACTCCATTTATATAATTTATCCTTACTTGTTCATCCAAAAATACCTGAATTCTGGTTACATGTTTAGTTGTGAGCTCAAAAAGCAGACAGTCCTTTCACATGAGTCTGAAAATACTCCAAAAATCCTAAATAAACAAGTACTTTTTTTTTTTTAATTCAGAAACAGCTTAAAGAAGTTTAAATTCACATCAAAGTAGATAATTCATTTCATTGTGACATTAGGGCTAAATAAAAATTTAAATTGTTTGCATTATGAAGCTGGTATAAAATATGTGCATTAATTCCATATCTCAGCAGCTTGATTCTCAATTATAACTTGGTAGCCATATTAAAGGAGGGGGTTTATCACACAGGTAAACAAAAATCAGTTTTGAAACCATAATCTGTAAACATAAATGCACACAAATGCACACAAAGCTGTCTATGGTATGATGCAAATTATTGTTTTTTAGGTGGGAGGGCCAGTGAGGATGTTTTCACAAGCAAGACACACATATTGTTTGCTTGCATAAATCTCACACAGTACAGTCATGGCCCTCATATCTGTTATCACATTTCATTTGGTGACAGAAATGGGTACATATTTGTAACAAACAGATTTGGAAGCCCTGGGGTTTTGTGTTAATTTATAAATCATGTTACATGAGGTCAGAATTCCTCAAACATGTAACATTCATACAACTAAACAGATTCATATGTGGTACTTTGATGATCTGATTAAGTGCCAGAGCTCACATACAAACACAGACACAACCAAAATGAAGATAAGGTAGATTCTTTTGTCAAAGATGTATTTGAGATTAATGGCAAGCTGACAGCCTGAATGGGTTCCACTGCACAGAGGCAATTACTGCAGTAGGTAAAGCAAGTGATAAAGATTTATTTAGTACAAGGCTGATATTCATTAATCTCTTTAAACCCCACGTTAATGTTGTTTAAAGTACTGTAGTTCTTCTCTGGAAAGGTCTGTTGAATCTATGACAGAAAAGGCAGACCTGCATAAATGCAGTGCAGGTCTCCACAGACTATGACATTTCTATACCTCCACAGGGAGGCAAGTATTTTAGATTAGTTTGGTTAGCACTGCAGATGCAGCATGCTGATTTACTAAACTCTGATGCAAGTTCCAAAAATAATTAGCTTATCAAAGATCCACTTTCCTTCCTCTCTTTTATTAGTGTGCTAAATATGGCATTGTTGCAAGGAAATCATTTCACGAGTATTCAAACACTAAGCACTGACTTGTCAAAACTGAATCCTTTTAAAAAGAGCTCATTTTCAGTGCTCTCTTCTTTTAAAAGATATTCATATTACATGACTATCTAAACAAATGTCATTCAGCTGTGTAACTCCTTCCGTGCTATTAGGGAAAAAAGGAATTAGTAAGTGCTTCTGAAAGTCAAGTTATTTAATTGATCCAATATCATCAGAGCCAGCAACAAAACAAACAATTAAACAGACTCATGGCCCACAAGCTTTTCATGAACCAGCTTTCAGGTGCCACGTAAGAAACTTGTTGAATGGAGAAGAAGCTAAAATTTTGGACTTCAGTGCTAAATTTTCTTTGTTGCAGATATTCATTTAGAAGGGCATTTTTTTTCTCCCAAGGAAAAAAATATCATTTTGATTTGTCATACAGAAAATACTCCCTTTGAGATAGGTTAGTTCCTTCATTTTGTGAGCAAGAGTTGTTTCTCAACACATCAGTAAGAAAGAATATTGTTTCAAAAACCACAGTTAAGGTTCCCAGTTACTACTGGTATACTGCATATAAATAATCAGCAAGACACCCACTGCCCCTCCTAATTTTTTATCTTCAGAAAGCATATTAAAATGATTTATTTCCAGCCTGCTACTCATAGCGAATGCAAGTCAACCTCTCCTTACCTTGCCAGTGACAGGGATATCAACAGAACCCCAGGTACCAACTCCCTAGTGAACTGTGCCTGGGGCAAAATCAGCTGCAATAATTCCAGCAACTGGAAATAAAAAGGAATGTTAACAGTAGAAGCTAATCCAGCACACATTGAAGTTACATGAACGGCTTACACTATGTAGATAAAAATAAAAATCACCAATGCTAAATGCAAAAATGTATTCTATGAGACCACACAAAAACAGTGAAACATATTCTAATCAATTTCAATTAGAAGGTATTTCAAGCCTGTATTAAAACTTTCTTAAACTAGTAGAATCATGCAGAAATGAAATTATAAAAAACAGATTTGCACATAAAAGGAAAGCAAGTCAGCAGGTGCCATCTTCATTTCAATAGCAATATATTAAACATTTTTTGTTACTGCTTTTTTGTGGTATTTTTTCAATAAGTTTTCATACTGTAGGGTTGCTTAACCCAAGTTAGCACAAAAATAGTGGGGTTGGCCCACTGTCTCTCTAGCATTTTTCACCCACACACTTCCTTATTTCTTCCTTGCTCTCCCTCTCTCTATGTGGCCTCTACAGTTTCGTATCTTCATTGAAATGCCTTCCAGAAATGCCTTTGTGCTGACAGAGCCGCCTTTTCCAAAAGAGCAAAATTCTCCAGAGACTGGGGTTTCCAGATCTGAATGCTTAATTTCATATTCCAGCCCAGCAAGGGCAAGGATTCAAAAATACTGGATCAGGTGATCAAACTACGAGGGCTAGTTATGTTGAAATATTCCCTTATTTTCCAATGCTATTTCAATATTAACATGTATCAAAATATTTTGAAGAGCTGTATTAACATTTCATAAGTCTGATATCCAGTCTATCAGTAAATCTACCCACAGAACTCTATGCCAGTTATTAAATAAAACTAAAAATAAAGAATATTTTTCTCATGGCAAATATCTATTTTCCAAAATAATAAAACCCAATAACCCACAACACTTAAATCATAAAAGAAGCAAGTCCCATTGAAACACCAACACTTCTACTCCCCCCAAAACCAAACCCAAGATCTCCACACTTCGCCTGTCAAACGGCAGCAAATATTTAGTACCCACCAGTTTCTTTCACCTCATTTGTTACATGCTTTCCTTTCTTTGCCTATGAGGTAAACAAACTACTTTTTCAACACACAAAATTATAAAAACACAACAAACAAACAAAAAATCCCAAACAAAAAATAAACTTAAATAACTTTGCTCAGAACTTAAAGGAAAAAATATCTTTGCATAAAATACATCACACCAGCGTTACACCTAAATTTCATTGCAACTTCAGTTGGCATTCAGCTTGGAGCAGTTCTAATAATGACATTTCCTCAAGTCCTCTGTGCTGATTCTCATATTTGAAAGGTGTCCAAAATCTAGAAACCTATGTATGTGGCTGAACCAGACTTGTATAAAAGAACCATTAGGTCTCTAACAGGCAAAATATTTCCTCCTCTTTCAGGTCATTAAGTGCTCAAATATGGAGTATTTCCACAGGAGAATTCTGTCTTTCATGTCCTCTATCTTCAATTTCAAACTGTCTTCAAGAAAATTATAATATAAATGTAATTTCATATTTAATTTTATACTATGGGATTGTTACTAATTCTCAAAATCTGTTGTTATAAGTAACCTGCTTGTCAGTAACAATCAACACATTTAAAACTCTCAGTCATCATTAACTTCTACCAAACAATATAAAATCAAATTTCTGTGTGATCTGCACAACTTGGATTTCTTTCAATACCTGCCTTTTCAATACCAATCACAGAGCCCCTTTATTACTTGAAATATCTCTAATATCATAATTGATTAAAAGTAAAAACATCAAGGCCAAAGAAAACCAAAATTAAAAAAAAAAAAAGTCAAGTAGGAAAGATTTTGGTTAACACCAACACCAAACCAAAACCCAAAACCCCAAAAGAATGTATTTTGCCCTTCAACAATGCTTTCAGCATCTGGTATGAACAGATAGATATGCCAACAAAATTATTTCCTAGCGTTGCACCCTCTCCTGACAGGTATTCTCCCCAACATCTCAGCACTGACAAGTTTGTCCTTGCAAAGGAATGTGGGAGGGCTCTCCTTTGGCTCAGTGTCACAGGAAAGGTGTTGAAGGGGATTGCCAGGGAATGCACACAGTATGGCAGTGTGGCTTTGCTCTCTCCAGGGTTCTAAGACACAGGAATGAGACTGGGATGGTGGAATCAGCTGCAGGCCTTGGGCAGCAGCTCCTGAGCCCTCAGGCCATTTCCTCCCCCTGAGCCCAGCAGAGCCCTTGTTCCCCCAGCAAGGCCTAGTGATGCAGGACAGGAGGAGCACAGCAAGGCCAAAGGGGCTGCACTGCAGCTCCTGTGTGCAGAGCAGTGTTTAAGCCTGGCTAACAAGGAAGGAGGACTAGATCTAGGCTATCTGCACCTGGGTACAGAGCAAAGAGCAAAACCAGGACATTGCTTCTTGTCCTGTCACAGGAGACCAGCAAAAAGAGCCTTGCCCTGATTTCTTTACACCTTTCCTTGAAGATACACTGATAAAATCCCCTGAACTCTCTCTTCTCCAGTCCCCTCTGTCTCAGACTTTCCTGTGGGAATAGATGATACAAAGATAATGCCTTAATCATCCTTGTGGCCCTTCTCTGGACTGTGTCCACCAGCTCCATGTCTCTCCTGCCTACACTACTGGCTAACACAAGAAGGGGAGGATTCATGATGCTGGAAAAGTTGCTATGACAATTTAAACCATGGTCATGTTACTCATAAAAGGTGAAATCACCTGTGAATTTATTCATATTCATCACTAGTGCTTGCCAAACCACAGCACCAGACAATCATTTTTTCTATGTGAACCAAATCATTTACAGAAAAGCTATTTTAAACACTGCTTATAAGAATTTCCAATATTTTCATGTCCCAATACCTCTCAAGTCAGGCTCCCTCAGTGCCCTTAGTCAAATGATATCAGCCTCAGAATGAGAGAAAGATTTTAACAAATACATTTTAGAAATCTCAAAGTGATTAAAGTAGTTTTTCTATGCATAGTAATGAGGTGGTTTTCAGGTTTGTTCTTAAAGGGCTCAAAGCAAGTCTGAAGATGTGATCTCAGAGCTAAAAGTGACAGGCTCACTGGAAAGCTAGTAGTGTCCCCTTTACATTATTATGCACAAGTCTAATGTTTCTGACAGATTGGATTTCAAAACACCTAGCATTTATCTCATCATTATCACTAAAACTGACCTCATCTTCAGGCCAAGGTACTCCAGCTAGAAATTCCATTTAGGGGAAGTGGAAAATACTAAAAGGGGGATTTAAAAAGACTAAATAAAAATTATTCATTTAAAGGCAGAACTGAAGGTTAAGAATAATTCTAAACAAGAACAGCAAAGTCATCTCTCACTAAAGACACAGAAAGTATTTGACAGTAATTTTTCCATGTGGCTATGTAATTAGCTCTATTTGTCTGCTACAAGGGATTTAAGAATTATGCTAGAGAGAGGTATCACTGTGCAACTTTATGTAAAATATGCTCAGTCCAAAGATTCAAAGGAATTGCAAAAATTCTGGTTGCTTAGAATTAGTTATACCTTCTTGGTAGAATTTTTGATACCCTATATTTAAAATGGATTTCTTGAAATTGCTGAAAAACTAAAATAAGAAAAACCAAACTAAGAAAAATCTAAAATATCCTAAAAAAACAGGACAACCACAGGCTTTTAGGTCTAGCTGTCAAGGTCAACTGATATCATTAGACTTACATGAATGAGTTACAGTAGGGAAATCATGTTAGGAAATATGGGTCAATCATCATGCAGTAATAAAGCTGTTACCTCCAGACTCAGTTTTTGAAATATTCTTTAAAATCTGTCACAGTTAAGCATTTCTAATATTAAAGTCATAATTGAACAATAAAGTATGCCAATGTTTATAAAGGGCCACCTAAATATTTATTTTGATGTTTTAAAGAAGGAACCCAAACAAACAAAAACAACCCCCTCCACAAAAAAAATCCCAACACGCAAATCCCAAAACTTCTCAATTTAGTCCACATCTATTTTGTCCCTAATCATTTACAAGCAGAAAAATAGAAAATATATATATATATACACACACATACATTAAAGTATAAAATGTTTATGTATACTGAAGCATTTAGGGTAAAGAGTTTCTTAAATGTTTCTGTGGGTACAATGTAGAGCTGGAATGATAAGATCATTACAATAAAAATACAAAGACCAAACAGACAAAAAGAATAAATCCCATGTAAATAGGATTTACAGTGCCAAATTCAGACAAGGTGGCAAAGTGACATAATCAAATAGATACAGCACTAAATCTAGGGCACTCTCTTACTACCATCTCACAAGCTCAGTCTAAAAATTAGGTTGCAACATTCTCAAATGTATATTCTCATTTACAGTTTAGGGAGGCATTTTCAAAGCACTCTGTGTTGGCGTAACTGCTCCCACTGAAGTCACAAGGACCTTAACAATTGATTTCTAAGGAAGCAGGGTTAGGCTGAGCCCTTTTGAAATCCCACTGTAAATGATTTACATGGAGAGAATCGGAGCTTCTATGGCATCCCTAGGATTATAAGCACCTCCAAGGGCTTGGAAAAAAATGAATGATTAGATACAATGTGCTCAGTATACACCAGGTAAGAGCTCACAGAAACCCTTGGACATTCAAACCTGCTTAGCTAAGAAGAAAGCGTGCAGATAAACTACCCCCCATTTTTAATAACTGCTGCTCACATGAGCAAACTGGTAGTTAAAGATTATCAAAAGACAGCTACAGAGGGGCAGCCAAGAGCTCTATATGCCATCCCCATAGATCTCCATTCCCTCCTGCCTATTCCCAGCTCAAACACACCTTGGCCCCCATTGAAAATTTGAGTTTCAGCTTCTTTTGTCCCCTCTCAGCCCTGTGTGGGGTGGACAGAGCACAACTGCCTGCAGAGGCAGATCAGGGGACAGGCAAACAACCCTGGGAGGAGGAGAGGACAAAATGTGCTCATGTACCACATTGCCTGGCCACAGCACGGGTTTAACAGGGATGCAGCCCCAGATCAAACGTACAGAAAGACCCTGGATACTCCAAAATTAGGTATCAGAAATGCTGACATCATTTCAGAGAATCACAGCAATTAGCTGACTAGGTTTACCTGGTTTTTGTATGATTTTATTTTTTGAATTTTTTGTATGATTTTTTTCTTTTGAAGACATGGTAAACGTAAGATTTTTTCCAAGTTTAGCATGAAAGTATACACAAAATTGGTTCATATGTTGCTCAAATTTAGGCCTTGAAATAGCAGTTTGATCTCTTTTTCAGAAGCTAAATACAATGGAAGCCATTTAAATGAATAATGCATTTTTTTAATGGAACAGAAAAGTAATATAAGTGGGGCATGTTAATTCCCAGGCATGCGAAATTTATTGTCACTTAGGTGCCCACTGGGAATAATTTATGCATCCTCGATTAAGAAAATATTTTTAATTTGAATTTGCATATTTTACTCATTACAACTAACCTTGACACAGTCCTTTTTTGAGGTGCCATGCCCTTAGGTGGGAGTTTACAAAATGTCCACTTACCAGGAAGAAATAATGAAACAAAGGTGCACACTTCTTTTCTAAGGAGAAAAATAATGTGTGTCAGGACAATAAACACCCTTGGCTTGCAATGGTCTTTGCCTTTGTGTACTACAATTAAAACTGAGTCAGAATTTATTCTTCCTTCTTTAAAGGAGACATTTATTCAAGACCTTGAAATCAAGCTAATATAAAGATAGTATGGTAAATTCCAGCACAAAACAACAACTTTTAAAAAAAAAGAAAATCAGAAAATCACAAGGGTCATGCAGAGAGAGAAAAAACTGGCAGTAAAACTAATCTCTCTATCATCTTCCATTACAATAACACACACACACACCAGTGAACAGTTCATGGAAAAGCATTCAGTCTTCACAGCTTTCTTCTGACAGGTCAGCAACTGTGAAGTTCTAAGGTTTGTAAAATCAGAATTTAAAAGTGTTCCCATAAAACCACAGTCAGAGCCACACTTAAAACTCTTGTCTCTAAAACTTTCAGAAGCAGTTATATTAATTTTAAAAACAATTCCAAAAGAGGCCAATGGTAACAAACACCTGTCCCTTCCTCATTTGGGCTCTGCTCCTCTCCAGGTGAGAACACTGCTGCGAGCTCTTTTCTGGGAAGTAATGACATCCAATTTCAAACATCCAAGGAACTCCTGCACATCAACAAGAATTCCTGAATAATCTCACATAGTGGCATCCACATATAGTTTTCTAAAATAAATTAGCCCTATTTTAACCACCACAGTGAAAAAAAAAAAGTAGGAAAAAACTTCCAGGAAAAGTAGATGAAATTCCTGGCCACCTCCAAGTTCACACATTCACATCCTAATTTTTTTTACTATGAATTTCCTACAGAAAGAGGCTGTAATTAAAAATCAGCTACATTCTTAGCACTAGATCAAATGTGTTATCACTTTGCAAGCTCATGGAATAACTACTAGACTGAAATGAAGCTCTGCAACTGACATAATTTTTCAGATCTTCAGTCTTAAGAAAACCTGTCAGTTTAACAGCTTATTTCATGGAGGGCTGCACATTTCAGAAGTCCTTGCAAGAAACCTGGCTGAAATGTCATGTAGGTTTCAAATATGATTGAACTCATCTTGATTACCAGAAGGTGTTGGCAATTGTGTTGGTTACAGGGTGAATGGTAGAACACCATTTAATTTCCAGGCTGCAATCAGACCCATGCTGATGTACTCCAGTGAGCACAAGACCCCACCATAGCTGCGACAGATGAGCCTGTCATTTGCTGGGTGAGATTACAGGAGTGAGGACTGACTCTCTAGCAAATTAACTAGAACCTCACAAATACCTCATGCAATACATTTAAAAATAAAGTTGAAGAGTGTCTTTCAGAGGTGTCAGAGAATTACCTAAAGAGCACATGCTGCCCCTGCTAGGATGCTGTCGTTTCACAGCCATAGCGTGACTCAGCAAATCTGCTTTACTGTCCTCACAGCTGTATTCTTACAATTATAACTTGTATGAACTGCAGCTAGCCCAAACTTTCTCTTAACCACCCCATAGGCCACATGTCCCTTTGTGAATTCATTTCAGACTGAAGTTCATGAGCAGCATAGTGTTTCCCACAGTGCTGGGTCAGCTGCTCAGATCCCAAAAGGACCTGTGTGGCACTGAGGGATTTCTACTGAGACTGAGCCTAACTGGCCTAGAACCACAGAATGGTGTGGCTTGGAAAGGACCTTAAAGCTTACCCATGGGCAGGGACACCTTCCACTACCCCAGGTTGTTCCAAGCCCCATCCAGCCTGGTCTTGGACACTAAGCAGGAATGGGGCAGCCACAGCTTCTCTGGAAACTTGTGCCCAACCCTCACTGCCCTCACAGGGAAGAATTTCTTCCCAATGTCTAATCTGTGCACCACTATGGTTAGTTTGGCTGGATATATTAAGATCAGAATGGCAAAGCCAGGGGCCTGCGTTAGAGACAAACAGCTGCTTCTTTGCAGGACACCTTTAAACTGAAATATGAGTCCCTTGGGAATACCTCTGTTTGTACTACAGGTTCTCAGTTGCAGTTTAGGAACTAAAAGCTCTGCAGGGTTAATTGGCTGTTTAAAAGTGGAATTATGGAGCAAAATGTTCTTTGCTTCTTGTTTACAACAGTAGAGATGTGTAAAGGCCTTATTTTTGTATATGTTTTATACATACATTGCTGCAGTTCAAAGCTTGCTTTGCTTATCCATAGAATTTTTCAGTTTCCTATAATACACCCCTAGCCAGGATTTCTTGTTACATTTGTAATAAATACTTAAAATAGAAGGAAGAAATATGTATGAGATGTACTACCAAGCCATTTATAAAGGAAAACAAAGCCAGGTCAAAGCAAGAAAAGAGCTCATATGGGATCAAAGGCATCTCTGCTTTTACCTGACAGGTTCCCCACACTGCAAAAGAGTAACTGCTCATATGTCACAGATGCACACCTGAGATGGCAGGGAGTGAAAAAAGGGACTAAAAGGGGGTGTGGTAATCAAATACTGTCCTTAAAATGGATATCCCTAAATAAATGGATATCCCTGTACCTGCTAGACACAAAGCCATCCTTAGAAGTGCAGTGCAGTTTAAAACAAGCATTTTCTCAATAAAAACTCACATACTACACCACTTCTGCTCTAGGGTGAGGACATGTTCTCCTCTTCTGCAACATACCTCTTATGGGACGCCCATTTGCTACAAAAGTCTGATATTCTAAAGGAGAGCAATTCCATAAGATCACTGGAAACATCACCAATAGAAGGGCATTGGTGAAAATATATTGTACATATTATTTCATATTAATAACAAAAATCCAGGAATTATGCCCGATTTTTCACAGACAGAAAACAAAGGTTTGGCTGAATCATTGTGTTTGATTCTTAGAAGTCCCTTTTAAAGAGGGACTCTTTCTAAACATGTGCAGCTTAACCTTATTTCTGAAGTTCCATATTTCTCCATATCACCCTTAGAGTATTAAAACAAC
This sequence comes from Ammospiza caudacuta, assembly GCF_027887145.1. Lineage (NCBI taxonomy): Eukaryota > Metazoa > Chordata > Aves > Passeriformes > Passerellidae > Ammospiza > Ammospiza caudacuta. Next base: position 9,462,286 of record NC_080605.1, read on the forward strand.
TTAACTAGAATCAAAATGAAATGTGCAGCATTTTCCATCTCCCTGAAAGACTGAAGGATTCAAAGCACTTTCATTTTCATGCAGTCAAAAAAGGAAGACTTGAAATATTTACCTACAATCACTATTTTCAAAAGATGAGTTCCTGAAAAATTTATTAAATAGAAAGGCAAGTTAATGATGATGAATAACAGAAGTGCATTTTGTAACTTTTTTTTCAAAAGAAAAAAACTATTTTGTAAACTGAGCTAAGGAGAGAAGAAGCCCACTTCTTGGCCAGAATAGAGTAAATTTTCTTCACAGCTGGCTTAGTGCTTGTGTTTTGGATTTAGTATGAGATTAATATTGATAGCACACTGATGTTTTAGTTGTTGCTAAGCTGTGTTTCCTCTAAAACAAGTTCTCCGTTTCTTGTGCTCTGCCATGGAGCAGGTGCACAAAAAGCTGGGAAGAAGCATGTTCAGGACAGGTGACCCAAACTGGCCAAAGGATATTTAGTGCCATAGAACATCATGCCCAGCTGACTGCGAGGGACCAGCTGCCCCTTGCCCTGAGAGCTGCTGACTCCCTTCAGGCCCCCAGCAGCGCCTCCAAAGTGCCCTGTCCAGTGTCCCTGTGCCCAGTTCCCCCAGGAGCAGCTCCTGCTCACCAGGAAGGGCCGCGGCTGTGGCGCCCTTGCACTCAGCTTGTCCAGAGCCCAGGGGAGCACAGCCCTGAGTCTGGCTGATTGCAGCTGGCAGCAATTCACCCTCACAGGAATTATAAAGGAATCACAAATTTGTTTAGAAGCCTCTTGGAAACCATTTATGGCTACTGTAAATGCCACAGCAAATTTTAGAACTACAAAAACTTCATCAGCCACAGCCCAAAAGGTTGCTTTTTTAACATTTTGATCTAATTGTCGCACAGAAAGCACAGGGTCCATTTCTTCTAATTAATAATTTATAAATTCTGATGTCCCAGACAACTAAAATTCATCTTTTTTTCTACCTCCCAAAAAAATCATCTTACCTGCTGAGAGGACAGAAAAAGTGAAATATTTCATCCATTTCAGTACTGGTTTCAGTAAGGAAGTAATCTAACAGAAGTTATGTTGTTCCAGACTGATTCCTTAAAAATATAATTATTTTAAATTATTCATTCTCCTTTGAATGAATCTCCTGATTTCAAAAAATAGTACCTGAATAACTCAATTTCGAGTATATCATTTTACTGTGTTTTAATTAACCTAAATATTTTCTGGCATTTTCTTATTGCTCTCTGTATGTGGACACACTGTTTATAAATTGGTTTGCTACTTTTGCAGGGAACCTAAATGAAAGGAACAACACTGACACCAGCCCATCCCCTTCCCCAGGAAAGTGGGTGGGAATCCAACAGTGCAGGTCTGGTATGGCTCAGCAGTTCACTGAATTTAAAGTGCCAATACTGCAAATGATTTTTATGAGAAACAAAAGATTTTAAATTGTTTAAGGAGTCACAAGCACTTTAGCATTGCTACTGCCAGCCTTTTAGGTGCCAAAACAATCTGGACTCAGTCTTTGGTACATGTTACATCATTTGGGAGATTTGGAACTAAGCTCCAGCATTGCATATAGCATAATATTAAATCACACACAATGCACTACAAGCAATCCTCTGCTGGCCCAATCTACTAAAATGATTTATTCACAGAAAGTTTAACTGTACAGCAGGGAGACTGCAGCACATTTGCACCTTCACAAAGAACCCTTGTCAAGTAAGTCACCAGTATAAATGCCATTTGGGCAGCTTTAGACCAGAGTGAGATTTAGAGGTCTGAAATAAACCCACCTTCTTTCAATACGAAAGGACAACCAACATTTTATGTGGAAAGGATGCAGTTTCTTATGCACAAACATATAAATACATTTTATGGCAGCCACCTAACAAAAAAAAAAAGAAACCCCACCAGCATTAAATAACAGACCTGCCATAATGCAACCTGTTGCTGCTCCTTGGAGTGATTAAAATACGGCTCCACCATGCTGAAGTGTCTCTCCTCCCCCTCACACCAGCAAACCCTTTCTTCTTCTGCATTTGTTATACATTCGCATTTATATTATCTGTCTAGCTGTCCATCCTTAGATTGGAATCTGCTTAGAACAGGCACTTTTCCTTCTTGACCATTCAATGAGCACTGCAGTTGGTGATACCATGGACAAATATTAAATGAACCTCTCTGAAAAGAGACAACTGTAAGAGGGAATTCTATTGTGTAAAACAACCGTTCCCACAGAAGAGAGCTGAGGTACTTAACTGAACTAGTTTTTACTTCAAAGACTATTGAAAATATTGAAACACTCCTCTGTACATTGTTTGCTTATATGGAAATATACACAGGGCAATGTTAGGGGCCTCATCCTGACCAGCTTTTGGAAGCACGCACTTCCGTTGATATTTTAAGAGGAATTGTAACTGTTTTGGGAAGTTTAATCAGCACTTTTAAAAATAAGTCAACATCAGAAATGGTAGTTGAGTTGGCTTAAAGAACTGATTATGGAGCAAGGGAAAGATTTGTAAGCAAAACCACATTTCATCTTGCACAGGGAACAATGCATGAATGAAAAACGAGGGCTACAGGCTGACAGGATCTCTAGAGTACCTGCATTCTGCCCTGCTGGAAATTTAAGTAACCTTGCAGCATGAAGTAACTCTGAAATTAGAAGCTGTTAGAAAACACTTTGTATATTATTTGTGTTATTACTTGCAAGTTCATCTTTTCTGATAGAGGATTTCCATCTAGTATCATACAATCTGACAGAATAATTATTTTTGGGAAGCTTCACTTAAGTGGAAAAACAATTCCACAATTAAAAACCTCATGGAATAATTAAAAAAAATTACATGAGTTGTACTCAGGTACAGCTGTGGAAAGGGTATGCGCAATTTGCTGCAAAGATCCACTCAAACCCCCTCCAATGCTGTACCCTTTTGCCCTCAGCATCCACCTTCTCCCCTGTTGAAATCAAGAATGCAGAGTGGATATTGAAATTAACTAGTACAGTAAGTGAACTGCAGAATTAGTACCAGTCTAGCAAATTAAACAAGGGAATAACCTAAATTTTTTTTCCATTTTCCTTTTTTTTATTTCCAACAAATTAGAGGGCTCCAGTAGATTTTATCAAATACTGAGCTCCCCACTCTCTTTCTCAAACTGTATAAATGCCTTGAACTCCCAAAAGAACATCACCATTCCTTAGCCCCATGTAGTTCTCTTTCATTTACCCACTTCCACAGCACCATTTTCAAAGACTTATTTTAGCCAAAGGGAACAAAAGTGGAAATCCTGAAAGCAAATCTGCAGATTTTTCCAGAATTTTTACTCTGCCCCCTCCACCAACTGTCCACAAGACCTCAACTCCCCCACTGGGATATCCTTTATGGATGACTCCTGAGGCACTTAAAGATTAAAACAAAGGACGAGCCTCACAAGTCTTACACTGCAATGCTGGCCACAATAGTGTAGTCACCCTCTCTGAACACAAAAAAGGAGCCCAGCCTCACCTTTGAAGTTGTAAGCCTTAGTCAAATTCCAGAAAACAACAGATATGACTATATATAATACAATTTATTTTGTGAACTACACAGACGCACACACACTTCATGATCGGACACAAGTGCAAAACATAGGTATCACCTGCCAGGTTGAAAGTGTTTTCTTTAAAATGCAGTACTAAAGCAAACAAAATTTACAAATTTCCTCATGGAACAATACTAAACATTTATAAAATAAGGAAAATGTCTCTTTAATGCATAAGCCATTCAAAATTGGGCCCCAAGTGTTGTGCGAGGCAAACTACAATAGAGCGCCTGCAGGCTGCTTCAGAACTGCACAGGCACTGAATGCAAAAAAGAACGACAGTGCTTCCACGGTGGCATCAGTTCCAATTTAAGCACAATAATAGGGCACAGCACAGTATTCTGCACTTGCATCACAAAAGGAAAAGACCAGCAATCTCAAATTCTGTGTACAATCCCTAAAACAGATGCTAAAAATCCACAACAAAACCCTACGATTCTGTTTTACACTAAGTTCCCCTCACACAAATTACAAACACCTACTTTACATATGCAACTGATTAATTCATTGCAAATCTTGCTTCCCTATAATATAAATTTTCTTTGCTTTCAAATAACTCATAATTTCCAACCACTCCCATGGCACAATTTAACCTAAATAAATCCATTCAGGTATGCTCCTCTCATCAGTTATTTTGCAGAGCAGCAAATTCTAACTATGTGTTATGGGGTGAGTTTTGTACGTAAGTATGGTATTAGTGACACAAATGGGCCAGTTTTGGTGATGAATTTCTTCTGGTGACCTGAAAGCTCCACTCACAGTCTCCTTCTCCAGGAACAAGACCATAGCTGTGCCACCAACTGAGCCCAACCTGGTACCTTTAAAAGAGGCCATCACTGGTACCTGCTCTGTTTGGATGATGCAGACACAGAAGACTATGTCACCCCAGAGTACTCGGCTCATGTAAAAGAAGATTTAGAAAGATGACAAATCCAACCATGTACCAAGTTGATCCTAAAATAGCTTGCTAAGTCATAAAAATGCACATCTTGCCAAGCTGGTGAGACTAATAAATAATAGAACATCTTTTACCAAGTGTAAGCTGTAATAGACAGAAGTAAGTAAGGTTTGTTTTGTTGGGGTTTTTGTTTTGTTTTGGGTTTTTTTTTGTCTGCAGAAAAGGTCGTTGTGCAAGAAGAGGCAGAGATGACTTTAAAGAAGGAAGCAAGGAGACCACTGAAGACAGAACACCAGGAAGACAACTGATGAGATAAAGCCTAAAGAAAGCCTCTGACCATTAATCTGCAAAGATCCCGGTACCTTGTTTTGCAACACCTGCTAAGAAAAGAACATTTCAGTGACATGTTGTCTGAGTGAAACATATTACCCATGGGATGCTACCTTGATATAACTATAAATGTGTTCATGTAGTTTCTAAAGCTAAAAAAAAGATATCTGGACTATTTCATCTGAGGTTTCAGGTTAAATAGGGTGTAGTCTTCCACCAGTAGCACCTCTCCTGAGCTCTCTAGATCTTAGATGTATTAGAACATGTCTCTCAAGAAAATTACAGTGTTTAAATCAAGACTTCAAGTGACAGAGAACCTACTGGGGCAAGATGTTCCAATGGTTAATTACACTATGTTCATTATGGTACATAGGGCACAACTACTCTGCTCAGGAGACACATCAAAGTCACCAGAGGACAGCAACCTCATCTGTTAGCTCCAATTTACTCTATGAAAGAAATTCAGGCTACAAAGACAAGTCACACACACCCTTTCTTAAAGCAGGATGTGGCATACTATATTATGCAAATGGGCACAACCCCCTCTTATCTCCTTAACTATGGCAAACATGTCCATCTCTGTCTAAAATATACACCCATTCCTGTGCAGTCCAGTATGAAGTCTCAAGTTTGAAAATACTCTGAAGTTCATAATTTCTGACTGAGGCAAGGAAGGAGGCACAAGCAAATGCTTTTCATTCAAAAATATTGAATAGCACACAAAATTATAATCTAATGACAATGCAATGCAAGTCTTTTGGAGCAGAAACACAGCAGCTTTATAGTAACATGAGCTGTTTAGGACAAGAAGAGATTAATATTTTATCCCAACTGAATTTCATGTGGAATTTTGATAAGAATGTAATTTCCCAAGCTGACTAACAAGCTATGCCTGTGAGGAGGTGTAACACCCCTTCTGTACATGAAGCGGCCTCAAATCTATAGTTATCACACTTGTTAAAGAATTTGCTTTCATATATCACCCAAAGTCAGCACTCCAGCTACCCTCTGACTCCTAACACTGCTTCTTAGCACTGTTTATACGCAGAGTACTCTTCAATTTTGTCTTGAGCATCATCTAAATTCTTTGCACAGCACATCTTGCCTGAGGGACATCCCAGATAACTGTTAATTTTCTAAAATCTGGAAATATTACAGGAGAACAGCATGTAGGATATACTACAGAAAGAAAAGCCCCTTCATCTGGGTGGGTAAAGCATCTATTCAGACTTCCCCAGCTCTAGTTTATACACATTGTGTATGTATTAACTGAAATGTTTACCAAGTCAGCTGCATTATGTTAATAATAGAAGTCGGCCTGTATTGAAAACTTGAGACAAAAAGATATTTTATATATTTCAATCAGAAAAAAACCCTCTTCAAACAAAAATGAATACTTATGCAGAACAAATTAAGTGATTCACTCACATCAATAATATCCAAGTAACATAGTTACTTCTTCTGAAGCTTGTTTTTAATGGAAATCCACTTTTCTGTCACATACAAATGGCTTATGTAGAAACACCTATGAAAAATATTTTTTTTTATTTCTCTGTAATCATGATATGTGTACTCCTTATGTATCTGGAGAACAAAGTTTTAATATTGTGATTGCAAATTAATATTTAACCTAAAAGAATACTGCGATTTCTGAGTTCTGAAGCTTTTTTCTACTTAAAAACATTTACAGTGATGTAGTGCACATTTTAGGATATTAAGAATGACATAAAAATCACCTCAGTAACATGATGCAAAGCAACATACTAGCATCAAATCATTCCAGTGGATCAATATAACTCAAAGAATTTTTAAGAGGAAAACATCACAAGGATCATGTAACTGCAATGTTCATCCTGTGCATCTATCAGATAGCCCAGAGCTCTTCACACCACTTTCTTCTTATCCTCTTCTCACTATTAAAGTTTCCAGACCATTAATAGCCCCTTGATGTTCTCTTGTGTTACCACCCTTGGGTGCCCAGTATTCCTCAGTTCTCTGCAAACCATCACAACTCCAAATAGAACAGCCTCCAACAGCTCAACACCAGCACAGCCCCAATGACCAAGCAAAGGTAGCTAAGAAAAAGAGTGACTTTTTTCAGTGTTATGAGGATAGTGGCAGAGCAGAATGAGCAAGTATAATGGCTTTCTCTAAAGGTGACATCTTAAGAGTGCTGCCATCATTGTGCAACAGGACCGGCCCCATCCAGTACAGCACAGACAAGAGATGAGATGGGCTGAAATCTGGGATGCAAAGGAAAAAGGCTCATCACACATGACTGTACCCCTGTGAAATAGGGACTGTGTGCCTGCAGCTGATGGGGAGGAATTTGTAATACCATGGGAACTGGGATCCACTGGTGCTGAACTGCATTCCAGGGGCTAAAGACACGTAGAGGATGGAAATGCAAACATTACCATGGGGTAACAACACAGCCACACTTGTGCCACTGGTAACACCAACTGTGTTGAGTGGTGCTTTAGAGTCAAGGAAAAAACTACAATGAACAACCCCTATGTGAAAACCTCACATACACACAGCACCATCCAGTAAGGGTCAAGGCAAGGCCAACAGAGACACTTGTGTGGTGGGTTTGAAGAGATTGTTCTGTTTACCTGCTCAGCTTTGCACAAAGCTCTAAACAAGAGGCTGATTTCTTGTCTGGGCAAACACGTTGTCAGGAGAATTCTGACATCATAAAGCAGACCCTCATGTATCTGGGATTCTCATGTATGTGTTTTCACAGGGAAAAGCCAAGTCATCTTGTATTCTGAATTCAGCCTAGATTTCCTGTATCCAGATAACACATCCCAGGAAAACCCAGACACACTCAGTTACATTTTTGTCCTACCATGTGCAGCAAATCCAGCATAGCTGCAGCATACAACATTTCTGCACACAACCAGCTCATCGGTTGTGATTCCTGCTCACAGCCCCAAATACATGACAAAGTTTTGTTCTAAGTAAATGGGCATCAGACTGAGACCCTCAGTCAGAAATACGGATGGTAAAGCCAGAATTCAGCTTCAGAGTGGGTCTCAAATTAAAATGGAAATACCTTTGTGATAGACAAATGAAAGCTGAACAGAAACTTGTCTTGTGCATTGGAGATACTTAACACAAATAAAATCACACCATCTGATAATGACACAACCTGCAACACTTCATATCAATCCTAGACACAATATATTCCTGAATGTATCATAAACCATAGTAAGCACCCTGGCAATAGGCAATTTTCAAAGTTGCTGAACTTCTGCAGGGCACAAAGTATCTGTATTATATAAAAGCTACACATTAAAATCTATCTTTAAAAGCATTTTCCATTCTCTTTGGTAGGTTCTCTTTTTCACCAGACAGTAACTATCCCCATCCTTCTCCCTCCCATAGCCAACAACAAAATGAAACAGAAGCCATAGTGCTAATTGATAATTTATAAATTCTGCATGAAATACAAATTAAAATCCCACTGATTTCATTCTATCTAATTAACAAATTTTTATGTAGTCCTTTAACATGCATAAGCTCATAAATCACCTTCCCTATAATACACTGCAGTTACCAACCTAATGAACTGAAAGGAATGCTCAAAAAAAACCCAAACCCAAGATTTGGGCAGATAATGCAACTTAATAACTCAGCATACAAAACATTAAAATTATTATTAGGATTACTACCCTCTTAGCAAAATAGAGGTGTCACATCAATTTTGATTTCTATGTCTGTATTCAACAAGAAGCCAAAGTAAATGGAGCTTTTAATTTTAATATGCTTACTTATACCTGCATAATTTTTAAACTTTAAAAAAGCCACAAAACAGATGTCTCTACTGGAAAAAAATAAAAACAAAATAAAAAATCTCCATGGCTCAAACCCAGCCATCAGACAAATGCAAAGAATCAAAAAAACATGCATTTGAATTGCTCCTTTACAAGTGGCCAGTAAGGCACTTTGTGAAAATTACTGGTTTTCAAATGATATTTAAGTCTCACTTAGAGAGGAAAAACTCTTTCAAAGAATAATAGATTTTTTTTTATTCTATCTTCAATGGTCAGATTTCCATAATATGAACTGCTTGATAGTCACTTTCCCTTTAAATTATTTTTTAACCATACAGGCAGTCACATCTGATTTCTGATTCTCCTTACCTTACTTTTCCTTTCAATTACTTCAGTTCTTAATACGAACAATAAGAGTGCTCATTGCATGTCCTCTGTGGGACTCCTGGAACTTAGATACTCAATAGACAGGTGCATAGATAAGGATTCAAAGTCTTTGTTCCACTGTCCAGACAGAATATGTTTAATCTTTTTTCTACCTTTTCTATGCCATTTAAACTTTAACCTAGTAGTAACTTTTACTGCCTTGATTCACAATTCAAAGGTATAAAGATGAAAAGTCCTTGCCTTGGAACGTAGCTTGAAAACTTCATTCTTAGTCTGTATTTCTTTTGAACTTCTTCTTGTGGTTTTTGTCTTTATTTTTCCAGGGTGCCAACTTTACAGTATAGGACTTTCCAAACCTAACAGCAGGGCTACTTGGAAGGAAGAAAAGTAGAGCAAATTTGCCCAGAATCAGCTCACCTTAATGGAAAATATTTAAATTACTGACCAGGGTTGATTAGAGGACAGTGAGTTGATTTCCTCCCTCATCTTCTGAAATATGTTACTAGTGACAGGCTATTATATTTAATTGTAAACATACACATCAGCCCAGCAAGCATGGGACAAAGAGCCAGTATAAAAGTAAAAGAAAAACCACACTCTGTACAGCACAAAACACATCACATTTAATTGTATGGAGATAATAACTTACAGTCACAATCTTGGTATATAAGTGACCATGACCATCAACAGTGTATCTGTGTAGCTAAAAGAATAAACCATTTGCATTAGCTGAGATAGATGTTAAAAGCATGGATCTTTCAGATCAGATAAACACAGACATTTCTGGAAAACTCCAGTCTCTTCCAGGAGCATGAAAGGTGGCACTGCAGTGTGTCCCACTGGCTCAGTCACAACACTGTGACCTCCAGTGCTGATCCAGTGCGGTGCCAGAGGCACGGGCACACTGCTGACCTGGCACCCTGCTCCAGAGGGACAGCCTCCACCAGAAGGGTGAGACACCAACCAGGTCAGCTTGCCAGAGGTCACCTGTGAGAGCCCATCTCACTACTTCAAACTTCATGTGGGAGCTATCCTAACAAATAACAGGTTCCTCTGATTCTTAAAATGTGCTGTCTTTCACCTCTCTCTTGGATTAGGGAGGAAAAAAAGCAAAGCTGGAAATGGTGTATAATGCCCATTATCTGAACTGCTTTTCAGAGCTAATAGCTGGAAGAGCTTTTGTAGCTCCTTTAGACTTTCCAACAGGACTGTCACTCAGCTGTGAAAAGCAGCACTGCCTGCCCACTGCTCAGGGAAAAACACAGCAAGGCCAGGAGGATGCTCTGTGCCTCCCCCAGCACAGCTCCCTGGAGCCCAATTACCATAACCTGCAGCCAGGAGAGGGGAAGAGCAAGCTGTGTGTCTGGGCATGGGGCTTGCTCAGTGACCACGGGAAAACAAACACAGCTCCACAGAGCTGAGCCAAGGGGTCTAGGGCTCCTTGGAATAAGACAATCTGCAGAAACAGCCATCCAGGTTAGCTGCAGGGTTTTCCAAGCCCATAAAACATTTTCAAAGATCTAACTGGATCATTTTCATCCATATGACACAAGTAGCATTCATTTATTTACTTGTTACATAAAGATTTTAATGAGTACAAAGGAAAAACATAGTTGTGCCCATCTAGCATCCTTTAATTAATTACTGTCTTTTCATTTCAGTAAATGACATTCTATCCCCCTTCCTTAAGGAACTATCATTGAATCTAAAAATTATACTTTGTGAAAACTAGCCCAATTATTGCTTAGAATTTTATTAAAACTCTTACTTTGCAAAAACCCCTAAGAGTTAATAAATTGTTTCAAGAAAACATCCATGGCTTATAGAATGTTAGTACATCATTCAAAATACTTCAGAATTACTAGAGCACTGTTCTTTACTGAAGTTATCTTTGCCAATTAAAGAGAGATCAAATGAACACCCCCTTCAACAAGGTGAAAGCCATCAAAGAGGCAGGATTACTGCATACAGACTGTCAGGTAGCAATGTGATTACCAACATAAAACCTGAAGCTATAAAAAAGCATTTAAAGTAATTATGTAAAGGATATGCCCTCACACTTTATCATTTAAAAAACATTTAACTCATTATTTAAATTTACTAACAGATGTAAACTCTTTTCAAACACAAAACTTATGTCCATCACCACATTCTCCATGCCTTGGAAGAAATTTTGATTTTAATTTATTGAGCCCTACAAACTTCTGAATTGCTTCATTCACCATTCAGTCTAGATTTATAACCAGGTAATAAAATTTAAAGGGCATACATATATTGTACTTACCAGCTTCTTCCATTTCAAAAGCCATTGTTGAGGAGCTTCCTTTGCTGAAGCATGTGGCACTTGGGGAAGCACTCCAGATCTAACAGTACTGCTGGAGAAGTCAGAGAAAATATTCCCGCTACCTCAAAAATCCTAAAGTCTCCAAAAACCCATTTAGAACCATTTAGAGTGTGAGTTAAGGCTGCCTTCAGCAAGAAGAGCTGAGTTAAAAGTTGTAAAGAAAAGGCATGAAAGATCTAGGACAATAACAGACAATTGAAGGATTGACAAAAACATTAGAGGGAAGAAAAAAAGAAGGGGTAAAGACTTGACTGTGACCTGTAAATTAAACTGCCATGGTTCTTACAAAAACTTGCCAACCAGTTTTATACCTCTTTCTTTCCATTTGTGACATTTACTTTGAGTTCTTCACTATTCAAGCTAATGTACAGTCCATACAGACTGTAAAAAACATGAGGTCTGAATCTTTCTCATTTTAAGTTAGTTATAAGATTACCTGAGAAACACAGAAGTTTAAACAAGAGTATTGAATGAATTCTGGAAAATGTCCACAGAGACATTTTCAATGCTCTAAGATGTCTGTAAAGAAGGTCTGATAGGCTTTAAGTTCTTCTGTCTATTTGATTCATCACAGAAAATTTATGAAGTATGTTAAGGCTATTCTTCTCTGGTTTTCCTGCTTGATTTACTGGTGATAGACTTTCAAATTTAAGACTTTAAAAAAATACCTCTGTCTCAAATATTACCCAAAGATATGCTTAGATATCTTATGCACAGGTACAAGTCAAGGAAATCCACAAAATTCAGATTTTTGAATCTCTTATTCCCTTTGGTATATTCAGTATTCCTTTTTGTTATGCTCATGCTCGCAACAACTTTTTAATTTTCCAGCTTTCACACTCTGCTCCAGACCCCCTCAAATTCTAATAAAATGCAAAAGGATCATCTGTGACAAGTCTTACAGGAATTCTTTACTTCATAAAGAAATCATAAAAGAAATAAACCTATTTTAAAACCTCATTGGATTTTTTAAACTTGGTTACAGGGGATAAAGAAAAAAAATAGAAAAAAACTTCCATTAAGTCAGTTTCCATGCCATTTTTGATTCCTTCCCCTGATTCTCTTGGCAGCAGAGAAAATCTGCATGTTTTCTCCATGTTGTGAGTCACTCAAGTAACACAGTCTTGTCTAAGGAAATTTTGAACAGTATAGAAATTTTAAAGTGTATGTATCTAGTAGTAAACTGAAAGAAGGTAATCCTAAAATATAAATATTCATTTGAATTTAGAGCCAGACTTGTCTTTCTATCTTTTTTAAAACTAAATATGCTTTTATTTGTTAGTCTTGAGACAGTCAGGAATGATTGTGTTACAGTCAAAGAGTACATGTTCTATCTAACAAGAAGTTAAACAGATTTCAGGGCAAGTTTTCAACACATTGAAACAAATGCTTCCTTCACCCTTCTTATGAAAGGAAGGGAAAATTCTAATCAATAGATTTTCCCCCATATTCATCAAATCCCAGACACTAATTATATCTCAGGCACAAGTATGGTGCCTGGAATATAGAGCAAACTTTAAGTGGCAGTCAGTAGATTGATTATTTAGTGAAGCAGGATACAGATATAGGCACCCCACAGTTGACAAAACTGTCACCAGTGATATTGATTCTCTAGATTGCTTCCAACAGGTTCTTGCTAATTCTGGCTTCACCTATGACTTTCCATGGTTTTTGTTACTACAGACAATAAACTCACAAAACATCCCAGTTGGATCAAGGAAAACAGCCCATGTCCTGTACTCTTGATTCACATATGGATATTTAGCCCTTTGAAACCTGTCCTCAGAGGTTCAGCAGAATCACAGCTGCCCTCTAAATTTACAACAGTGTTTTCTTTGCATCATGTTAGCACACAGGACAAAAGTGTTGCTCAGGGCTTAAGGTGTTGAACAGCAATGCATACCAAAAAAAAGAGAAAGACTGGCTTCTTGCTTAAAGTAACATGAGACAGCCAAACAGTGAGCAGCTTAGTTTCTAAATCACTTTCTCCAAAACACCTTCACCAAACCTAGACGATATAAAAGAAATGAAAACCATATCCTAACCTCCAGCTGATTTGCAATCCCTTTGCATGCAGCAGAATGTTGTGGGTAGTTATGACAGCTCTTCAAGGACAATCATCAGCATTTACCAGTGTGCTGAAATCAGTTTTAAAAAAGGAGATGCCATTACAGAAGATCATGAAGTAATCTAAAAGAGACTGCAAATATACTACTGTTAACCTGGTTAAATTGAGCAAGAATCATACATTGAGAGACTTCAATCTCCTCAGAAGGAATCACTGACCTGTGAAACTGCAGCACTGGAAATGGTACCTTCTGGTGTTCTCTTTTCTTTGGTGACGTATGCAACAAAACCAGTTAAAATTCACTAGGCTTTAAAACATTAGCTTGGCATAATATGCCACAATCTGTGAAATGCAAACTGTGGCAAGGTAAAAAAAGGACACACATACCACCTTTATGTCAAGCATCTACTGCTGCACACTAACTCCTGGAACAGGCAGGACCTTTGGGCTGAAGTTGTAACTCTCATGTCCTTAATAAATGCTGAAATCAGGTGAAAGTGTTGTTGCCATTAGCTGTGGGCACTCTTCCTTATCCTACCCTTGATGTAACAGTACAAGAGTCCACAACAGACTCAGGCCCTTGTCGCTGTGTTGGAGCAATGTGAGTTTGTGTTCCCAACCACACGTCCTCACATCAGACATGGAGGCAGAATTTCCCTTAAACAAAACCACAGCACTGATAGCAGGGCTCCCTGGGGACAAAGAGGTTTTTGATCAAGAAGTTCCAGCTGTGTTTTCCTGACTCATGAAGGCTGAAGCTGTGGAAGGAACTCTGCTCCATGCTATGGTGGGTGTACCCCGAGTAACAGCTACTGCAAGTGTATTGAGCAGAGGAATGAAAGCAAAAAGTCAAAGGCAAAGGACAGACATCCTTGCCTTGGGCAGCTTCTGATGGGTGGCATTAAAATAAAGCATATGGAAAATTGTAGAACAGTTGTGCAGAGGTTATAAAATTATGTCTGAAATTAAATTTCTCCACTAGTACAAAATGATAGTCCCAAAGAACCCTACTGATTGCTGTTTCTGAACCTAATGGTAGAAGGCAGCAACTTTTATTCTCTTGGTTAACGTGATCAATGTGTTTAATGCTTCTTAAAGTTTATGAATTGTAGCTGCTCTTGGAGCAATGCCAGACTGGTCAGTGTGGGTGAGCTGGAAGGGTTGAAGAGCATTTGCTAAGATTTTCACTTGTATTTCACAGACTAGTTAAAATAATCATACAGCTCAGCAAGGTTTTAGGATTAAATATTTGATACATCTGAAACTAGTGAAAAATAAACAGCACTTGCACCCAATTCTGGACAGCTCCTAAAAGGCTTCAAAGAGGCATTCAGATAGAGCTGTGTTCTCTGTTTCTGATTTATTTTTGCACGAAGTACCAGTGAGCATCCATTTTCAGGATTTAGATGTCCTGTTAAGTGAACTGCTCTGTGTCAGTGTCTTCTGAATCCCTTGAACGACATTGTAGGTTCAGAAGTATGTAATGGGCACACACCTTATAGAATCTGTGCCAAGACAGAATTTCTCTTCGTACATAGAATAATTTCTGTTTGGCTCAATGTCCTCTTCTAAGGTTGAAGCTGACTGAAGTTCAGTGCCACCCAGATCCAAGTAGACTGAGAGTTTGACTGGGTTCATATTACAAATAAATAAGTAAATAAAAGCAAACAAAAAAGCCTTCTTCAAGCCATGTATTTTGTCTATCTGAAATCCATTAACTTAATCTGTATTAAAAAAAAGGAAAAAGAAAAAGTAACAGGAATTCAACAGGAATTCCTCCAATCATCACCTCATTTATGAGCGATATTAACTTAAATCTTAATGCTGCATATAGAAAAAATTTGTACCATACCTCCGGTTGTACTGGTGACTATTTCCAAGGTCAATTTAAAGTGTATGAGTGTATAACTAGTGATTTAACTTGGGGGTCCAGCACCTCTCTCTAGCTAGGAAGTCAGTATTTGAGCACACCTGTCAGCAGAAAGCCCAGTGCTGGCCATGTCAGCCAGAGCCTGAAACAAAACCTGAACAGACCTTCAGCAGCAGCCCCCATTGCAATAGCCCATTACATTCCTCAGGTGAGGAATGCAGAGTAAGATCTTCCTGCTTTGCACAGAATTACCTGGGTATCAAGCTACAATATTGGGGCAAATGAGATTTCTGAAGAATAAAGAACACATGCAGAGTGCCCATCAAGCTACAGAAAGCTCTTGCACACATAAACCAAAGAACAAAAGATTGGTTTTGACCATGCCACCTACACTACTTTGAACAGTACAGAGCAGTTTTTTGAACAGAAACCTGGTACTTGACTTTTCCTGGAACTATCATCAGGAGGAACTTCCAATTTCTAGAAAACAAACATAAGCTATAGTCAGCAGCACTTATTCATGCAGCTCCCAAATGTTAATAAACCTACACTCTTCTGTAACAGAAAAGATGTCAAACTTTCATTTTTGGCTAGTATTAAATGAAAGCCTTTAATAGAGACAATCACCCTGCTGCTTCATTACTTGAGAAAAAATATAAATAATTACTTCTGCATTTCTAGGAATGCTTACTACCAGGTAAATCCCACAGCTTTTTAACCACCACTTAAGCAAGCCAGCTCTATAAAACCTGCCCTGTCTATTCTGCACACCAATTAGGCACCAAATATCAAGGTTATTTATTTTATAGGTGAGGCTCAGCTGCTTCTGTCATGGATGAAGGACACTCTGTGTATGAGCTCACACAGCTGCATCATTCCATTCTGTTAAAGCATAAAGTGACTGCAGCCACCTTAGCCCAGCAGCCCCTCTTGCCATTCCAGCCACACAAGAGCCAAGAGTTCCAAGAGAAAGTGTTCCCAGTTACAGCTTAAAGGAGGTTCAGACAGCACAAGGAAAAGTAACAAAACCATGACACCTCAAATCTGGCACCACATCTATCCCCTCCAAAGCTCATGTGACCTCTACTTGCTTAGTTCAAAATGGTAGAGTCAAGTTGAATTTTAGCTTGTTTTTTTCCTGAAAGATAATTGAAAAATACAAAAAATTGCAAGTTTCTCAGAAAATCAGTTCTCACTTTAGGAGGCTGGGTTTATAGACAATGATATTATTTGGGGTTTTTTGTTTTTTTAATTTGGACTTTGTTCTTTACCCACTTGTCACGTGGCCATGATGTGAAATGCTGAGGACAGAAATACTTCACAAACTTCTTTTTACTAATTAGCAAGAAGAAAATGTTGCAAAGAAGGTTCTACCTTGAAACACGTAATTCTTTAAAACTAAGAAAAAAGTGTATGGACAGACAGCAGTGAGAATAAAGCTGATCTTAAATATTCTAAAACTTCTGGACTCCTGAAAACATAAAACAATCAGAGATCATAGAATACTAGAAGTCTAGATAAAAACCACAGTATAAAAACTTAAGCAAAGAGGATGAAGAAAGATAAAAGATCAAAAACTAAGTCAAGCTCAAAGCAGACACCCAGTATAAAGAATGAAAATTTTAGAGTTTATGTAAGAGTTAGTAAATGTTCTTCTGAAGAAATGTTTTGGAACTTTAAGGAAGATTTGTTCATTTAGTAGAAGCCTTTTATATGTTACTCCATTATCAAAGATTATCAAAGGAATTACAGCAAAAACTATCTTCCTCTAAGTTGAAAAGTTCATCTCCCATAGCATGTCCTTTAAAATTAATACAACTTCAAGTCCTTTTGTGAAATTTGAAAAAGATAAGCCTGAAAATAACACTGTATCTTTTCTATTACAGGGTAAATAAAAAAAATAAACAGGACATGTTTATGTGCTGGCTGCTAGAAAGGTACTTCACAAAGCTCATATGTCTCTTCCTTGCAGGGCCCCTCCAGAAAGGTATCTGTCATGGCCCAGAAATCAATTTATAGAAATACTTGAGCCTATGATGTCAAATTATTGGGTAAGATGGAGAAGGAACAAGGCTATAGCCATGCCTGTATCCTATGTGTTTAGTCCAGGGAAAAAGGGACTTACTTGTTCGGGGGGGTTTCATGAACGTGTGAATACTTGCTAAAGCAAAAGTTACTGCTGAAAATACCTTGTTTGAAAACACAGTAGCAGCTGTGTGTTCTACATTACAGTGAAAGCTGATGATATTTTAAGTGTAAACCATAATCCCACAAGTAAGAGCTCTCTAAATTAAAAAGCTTCAGCACTTGTCTCAGCCAGGGGTGTGTGCATGACTGGTGGCTGTGGCTGCCATGGTGAGCACGTGCACACACACACACATTGGGATGGTGGGGAAAAAGAGCTGATAATTGGGTTCTACTGATCCAGTGTATGAACTTCTCCAACCTTGAGCAAGATCTCCACAGGACATACTCACCACAGAGCCAGATCTGTGGACTTCTGCACCACAAAAGTAGTGGTTCTTTGCTGCTTAACAGAACTCAGAGAGATTAAAACAAACTGCTTCCTCTCTACATGGTCCTTTTAAGAAATCAAGGATTTTGCATGTGACAATAGACAGTTAAACCATTTACTTCCTCTTTTTATTTCTTTTGGTAAATTAATAGAATTATTTTAATATTTAAAAACTGTTCTACTTGTGAAAGCAGAGTATTCCTGCTGTAGACAGCAACTTCTGAGAAAATAACACATGGAACTAGTGAACAAACTATCAGCTATGAATATACTCTCTCCTTACAAAAGAAAAGGAGATTGTCTTGTTCTCGTCTCATACTCACTTGCCAGCACAGCATGTAAAAGCTTTGTCTTCTCAACAGGATCAAGAAATCTCCCCTTGAAGAATTTAGTAACCAATACAGAGTGCCAGATTTCACAAGAGAATTTACATGGTGTATAAAGCAGCAGAACATGCACTGCAACCCAACTGTTCCCCAACCGTTCTTCAAGCAGGGTCATCCACTGGGAACACCCTGATGTCCTGGGAGAAGGAACCCAAGGCACAGGCAGCCTGACCAGAGGGATTCAAAAGCTTTGCCTCCCTCAGTAGGAGCGTGCAGCTCCAGAAGTGCTGAACAATTCTGCTGGTCAGGAAGGCAGGTTAATCTTTATGATTTAATAAAGCAACCTTCTTATTTCCCCAGTCTCATCTGTTTGGGTCTTTTTACACTTTAAAGCAAATATTGTTACAAAAACTCAGCAGCCAAGCCTGTAAATTAAAGTTACGTTCAAAGATCCTGCATTCCACCATACAACACTGCTAAACTCCAAAGATTTTACTGGAAACAGTCTACCTCCTACAGCTTTTTCTAAGAGGGGGTTTTCTGGGCAGGTGGAGAGGATGGGATTACTTCCTGGTAACATCATGAAATTTTCCTGTCAGGGAGCTCCAGCATTAAAAAAAAATATGAAAATCTTGAGAAGGAATAAATGAGATTCACAAAAGCAGCACATCACTTTAGCATACTTCAAATTGTTGCTTTGTATGAAAGGATGAAGGCAGTTCTGAAGGCAATGTAACCAACAAAAGCAAAACACAGTAGCTACTGGTAAAATTTGTATCTTCACAGAAAGATTAGAAAATAAGTTTCTGGACTTTACTGTTTACCTGACATGGCTGAAACTGGAAGAAGGCAAAGAAATCCAGAGTCACAAAGTCACTTGGGGCAAGACTGGCAATGGATCCTTCCTCCCCTTTCACCTTAATGCAGTCAACATCTCAAAAAAAAAAAAAGTCCTATAATTATCCAAATCTTCCCATCCAATGCTGCTTTTTTGTCTAGTTTAAAGTTTAAAAAAATCTATAAACAGGATTTTGTGAGTCCACTTGATTATAGGCAATACAAGTTTTGTGAATTTTGAAAAAAAACTTGGTAAAACAATGCAAAGATTGGCTGCTTTTCTTTTCTGTAATGAAAAATTAATTGCTCAGTCTCACTAAAGAGGAGCTTATACTACACCCATCCCTGTCAGTCTTGACTGTCCCAATAGAAGTGGCATCATCAAAAGAGTGAAATATTAATTCAAATATGTTTTTGACAAATAAAACGAAACAGTTCTTCTACTTTTACAACACACCAAATACATCGCCTGCATTTATTTTGTGTGCATTACTTAAAAAATGAAGATGTTAACAAGGAGAAAGAGAAGTGCATTTTTCTTTTACAAGTTCACATTAAAAACAGAGAGAAGTTTATGGAAGTGAAGAATTACATGGAACCCACAGCAGCAGCAGAGTTTACCATCACTAAATTAGCTTGAATTTAAATCAGGCTCTGTGATAATAAGACAATCTACCTGCTCAGCTACCATGAGAATGATACTAATGGAATTACCTAGACAATCTGGACACATAAAATGTATTTTAGTGGCTGTTTCACAGTGAGGTCACCCAGTACTAAAGCCTGATGAACTAATTTTGCTAAGAGATTTCAGTGCTCTAGTTTACAGAAGATTGTGTCACATGAGGAAAATCTCCTGGGAAACTTGGCCCTAGGAAAGAGAATGTCAGTAAGTGAAGATTGCTAAAGCTGTGCAGCTGGAAGCTCAAGGCACCACGCTGACAACATAAACTGTTAGTGAAGAAAACATACTGCAAACCATATTAAAAGCCCTAAAAATTGCATCAGGATGGTCAGTAGATAGTTTTATGTAAACTCTGAAATCACAAAGGCAGGGTAACCCGCTACCCTCAGCCTTCCTCAGTAGCTGCAGATATCCAGATGGTGTTCAGCACTACAAATGGGATGGTCTGAAGGTTTTCAGAATGGCTCCAGCAAGTCAATATGCAAAACAAAAAAGGAAGAAAGCAAGCAAGATAACTCAAAACTCCCACCAGTTTGCTTTAGTTGTTAGAGGACATTTTTAAAAGTCGGGGGAAAAAAAAATTAGAAAAGCTGTAGGAAATAACTTTAAAAAAAGCCTGACAGAATCAGGGGACGCCTGTAACTAATGAGAAAATGCCAGCAAGCTAGAGAGGAAGATCAGGTCAGAAATGCCAGATATGATGGAAGAACTGTATGATGTGACAGTGGAGACCCTGGAGACAACAGACAAAGACAGAAAAAGGAGAGAAAGAGACAGCGCTCAAGAGATGGTGCCGAGAGAGAGAAAAGAGCAGGTTTTCTGGCAGAGAGAGGGAGGGGAAAAAAATCTGAGGACCCAGGGAGAGCCAACATATAAGAACCCAAAACTGTTTGCCAAGCCTATTTACACTGATTTAGTCATGCAGAGTTGACAGATCTCAAACTAGGAGCATAGTGGGGAGGGAACAGTAAGGATAAGAATGGGCAAGAAGGTAGATTGGAGATTGCTTAAGTTTTTGAAAGGGCTTTTGCTAAAGCAGTTTAAAAGAAAGGTGGTCCACCATATGCAGCAGAGATCTTGTGAAGGATGAAAGGAAGAAAGAGCGAAGCTACAGATCATGCTGATGCCAAACAGACAATGAACATTGAGAAAGCAGCCTTGGAAAAACTAGAGAAAACACTAAATCCAAAAGAGAGGGATAAGAAAGGCCACCCAAGAACATAAGGAATCAAAGTACTAAAGAACAGCAGATTAGAGGACAGAAAAGAGACTGTAGATCAGTGGCCAGACGCAGAGAAATCTCATTTTGTAATCTGTGTAGCCTGAAGGGCAAACAGGCAATACACAGCCAGAAAAAAAAGTATAGTTATAGTACTATACAAGAAGGAATCAAAGTACCATTAAGAATATCCATGAAACAGTTACGCCACAAGTTCCAACTGAAATTAATTAAAAACTTATTTTAAAAAGGAGTCAGGGCTATCATAAGGAAAAGAAAAGCAATATTTAGTTCACTCTCCACATATAAAATTATTTTTAATGGGGAAGCATCACGCTTTCAGCTTGTCTTCTGGACTTCAAACACTCTTGATTTTCTTCACAGAGAATACAGCATGTCAGCCGAAGTCACATAGTTACTCAGAATTTAAACAGCACTAAAACTCACATTAGAATGACAGATACACTGCATTTCATCATATTTCACTGCACTTTTCAGCACCAAAGAAACCTAGTTGCTTAATGAACATTGGGCAAAAAATAAAAACAAACCAACCTCCCTCCCCTAAATCCACAAAGAAACAAACCCATCACAAAACAGAAAAAATCCAACTCCAAAACTGCCCGTGTTCAGATCTTACTGTGGAGATCTCAGCTTTGGAGAGAAAGAAGGGTTGTTGTTCAACACAGGCTGAGGAAGTCCCACAATTAAATAGGGAAAAGGACATACTTTTGTTTCAGAGAAGTTAGCATTTGCAGCAAAGCAGATAAAGTGCAAGCATTTCTCACAAACCAAACTGAATCACAAAAACTAAACAGAACCATATTTAGGTACGAAAAAACCAGGACCACTTTAAAAAAATAAAATGTTAAGGAACAGCTGTAATATGAAGCCCATTACATGGGGAGGACAGGATTAGGAATCTAGGGAGTACACACAGCTGGTTTTATTGAGAAATGTTACCTCCTCATACATAATAAAAGCATTGTTAGTGTATCCCTACAAGAAGGGGAAAAAAAATCAAAAGACTCAAGACAGAAGGAGGGCCACTTTTGAGCAACAAGTGTTTACAGGATTTAAGCAGTAACCACAAAGGAGTACTTTTGATAGAACTCAAAAGCCTCAAAGTGGAGCAATTCCCCTACCCTTGCTGTTACAGGGAGCATCATAATCTGTGCATTATCAGGAAGAAATCCTCCATGTGAGTAAGGTTCTTGTATCAGGCCTCTCCTGATTCATGATGCTTATGCCCCCAAACAATGTAAAATATTGACTCAGTTGCAATTTAAAAATAAGTAACTTAAACATATGAGCCCACAGAAAGGGATTTAAAAACCAGATGCTGGTGACAGCTACAGATCTGTGCTGCTAAAGCTCATAGCTGTGACACCTTGTGTGTGAGACAATGGATGTTATGAAGGGAGCAGGGAAAAGCAGCTGAAGGTCTGGATTCTGGCATGCATACAAGCTGAGGGAAGGAACACAGCTCCCCTTCTCACCCAGCCCTAAACTGGTAAAGACTTCACCCTGACAGACACCCAGGAGAGTTTTATAACAGCTGTTTAGCAACAGGTGTAGTGCATAAAAGCATTTTTAAAAATAGCAAAATTCTCACCCATTGGACTGCTGGTTTTGTAAATAATTTATCAGATTTCTTGGTTTTCTTTTTATACACATTAACACACTAACCAAAAGCTAATTCCACCTCAGATTTGTTTCTCTAAGACTCATTTCCACAAAGTCCCTGGTGCAGACACCAAGAGCTGTGTGCGCACCACCAAACGTGGATGAGTTCACACTGACCTGTCCCATGTGTTCAGTTGCCTCAAGAGTGACAAAAGACCTCCTGCTTTAACCAACCCAGTGTAACTTCAGGCTACCACCAAAGGGATGGTTCTGCTCCCACATTTTCCTCCCACAAGCAGCAGTAGATTTCCAGCCCCTCCTTCACACAGGATGTGGACACCATGCAATTATCATATGACTCAGTTCAGCTCCCCTGCATGACAGAAGACTCTACTTCTGTTGAATTCTGAGGAAAGCTTTCTCCTTTCTGCTGCCACACCATCAGTAGAGTTTATGCAAAGGGACAGGCAAGGCAAACAAGCAGAGTGGAAGCAGAAACAGGCAATGCAGCCCCTTTCACCAGGAGCCAGCAGTTACTCCAAGCACGGTGAAATAAGAAATCACTCTGAAATCCAGCTGCAAATCTCTGTCCAAACATATGTGCCTGTAATGCAAGGATCTGCACAATGAGTCACAGCTAAGTGCAGTATTAACACATTTTACTTACAGTCTCCCACTGAAACTTCTTTCCTCACTCATTTTGTTGAGTAGCAATTCACAGTTTCCAAATCCTGGTTTCACTTTACAGTGTGTAGTTAATAGTTAATATCAGCATAAAAAACAAAAACTATCAATGACATGACACCTGCAAAACAAATTTAAAATGAGTGCTTTTAGTTTGTATTTATTTGTCTACCTCTGTCCAAGTTCTCCTCTGAAGCAAACACACTCGTGTGCTGCATGAATTACCTGGCACTGGCTATTGAGGCTTCCTTCTACTCACTAGTTTAAAAAGGACAATTATTTACAACTGAGGAGAATTTCTATGCTATCTTATGAACAGAATGTAGAACCTAGACCAAGTGTTCCTATCACTGCTGTCACACAGAGTGACAAAGCTCGTCTTTGCCCTATAACATGGAAGTAGGAGCCATGTAGGAACACATTAAGTGCTGTGAAGGCCTGTCCAGAGATGAACAGAATTACCTGTGCAGAATCACATGTCCAGAATTACCTCAGAGATGCAGTGAAAGACCAATGACAAAGTACAAGCCACCCACAAACCAGAATCCAAACCTCTGCAAAAGGCAGGGCCAGCATGTAAGAGAAACAGCTATAAGATCTATGTGTCCCTCACAGAAAAGGAATCTATGTGCATTGGAAATTCACACTACAAGCCTGTGCACATCCTCAGTCAGTCTGCATTGCCATTCTCACACAGGAACATATTTGGGTTGAAAAAATGCAGCCTCTTTGGAAAGGCTGTTTTGTGTCACTGCAAACATCTGCTGCATATATTACTCCCTGTAGGAATAAGCCTCCTACAGGAACCCAAAATCACTGGATGAGCCGGAATAGCTGCAGTACAAAACACATGCAGAGGACAACCCCCTTGCCACTTTGGGGCACTGGGCTTCACATGGAACCACCCTGGGGCTCAGGGACAGCCTCAGCATGAATATATATATTTACATATAAATATATGTACACATATACATAGGCATACTAGGACCTGCTTTTAATATCTAACTGCCAAAGTACCAGGAAAGTTAATTTATGGCTAATTGTTCCACACAGTAATCATTGTCCCTCCACTAAGAAAGCTTCTACAAACTCTTCCTCAAAAGATCACATCTTGGCCATATCAAGAGGTCTTCATACCAGGTTTGTTTTCCTTAATCAGTCTTCATAAAATAAATCCCTCCTTCTGTCCAAAGCAAATCTCTTCTTACTTTGACAGATCCCTGGTTTTTTCTCTGGTAACCTTCAGCTTTTTTTCCTCCCAGTACAAGTCAGCAGCATTCACGTTTTTCTGTATTTTCTCCTTCATTCACACTAGTTATTAAGGCAACCTAACCCTTCTCAAGACTATACAGCAAATTTATTTTATTGATTCCTTATCTCCCTATCTACCTCTGTATCTCTGACATTTTCTGACTCTTTTTTTCTGGATATCCCACCATTGCTTTCAGCTCACTAGCCTAAAAATCAGACTACTTATTCTCCATCCATAAGCTTTCCTTTTCTGCTGTGCTTCATTTACTGCTTTCCCTAACAATACATGCTGTCTGCCCTGCTCACCTTCTTGATTTCCTTCAACATTTAAAATTTTGCAAAACAGGCTTAGAACTGTCCTGCATAAACTATAGGAACGTAGCCAACTATTTCAGATCATTTCTGAATCCAGGTTCAGCAATCCCACTCCCCCATCCACCCTATGTGTGGCTCTACCAAGCTATCCCTTATTGCCCTCTTTCCAACCTTGTCCGCTCCTGGTTTATGCCTCTCCTAAGCCAGGTACCCCCACCACCATCTTTCAAACTTCTCCTCTGCATTTGTGATGTCCTGAATTCTCAGAGAACCATCTTTTTCTTTCATGCAGTTGACATTTACAGCCTCTACTCTCATCAAATATTGGAATATTTGATGCCAGAACTTCATCTTGTAAGGTGCTTTTCTACATAACTGTTCAAAGGTGAAAATAGAAGCTGTATTTTTTTAAATCTTAAAACTATTTATTGGTCCTTGACATACGGAGCAACTGCAACATACAGGTGAGGTGAGTGAGGTCTCCTCAGGCAAATTTCCAGATAAAGCTGTTCCTGATCCTAACCTGGAATTCCCAAACTGAGGGCCCACCATGTCAGCCAGCACCCAGTGACCAGGATGTGGCTCCTGGCACTAATTCCCTTATTCACACTGAGGTAAATCAATAGAAACTTTAAGTACCTTGCATTCACCCCTCATCCCTGGGGCCATCCAGTACTGTGTCCATCTTACACTAACTCTTATTCACAAGCCTTAAACACCCTTGGCCTTGCACTAACTTTTTTTTCAGTGTTACAGGCTGAAATCTCCTACTCTATTTCAGTAGCATTGTCCTCTGCTATGACCACAGGAAAATGATACAAACAGTTTGAAAACTGATCATTAACAGTTCCTAATGCCAAGAGCACTTTTCATCTCCTGTAAATCTTAGCGTATCTGGGGATGCCAACAAACTTTGGGATTCCCAAGACTGCATTTTGAACTTTTTCCAAAGCTGTAGGCTTCAAGAGAGAGGGCACAGTGAACCTCCATGTTCCCCATTGTGCAGGCTGCACTGCCTGCCCTGCCTTGTTGTTGTAAGGCTCCTTCAATTCTTATGGATGTCTGTAATTCTGCTCCCCATTAGTGCACCAACTGCCATACCTTCCAGAGTAATCAGCATCACTCAGCCTCCACTTTCCTTCTTGGATTTCTCAGTCCCATTAATTTGAAAACAGATGAGAAAGAGAGTTAATACTGACACTGGGAGCATCATATTAAAGATGTCTTTGGTCTCCATTTGCTTATGGAAACAAGTGACAGCTTGCTTAGACCTGACTGGTCACCATTGCAGATCATCTTTTAATGATCCAGTGCTAAATCCATTTTACTTGACAATTTTATTTGCCCCGAGATGCTGATCAGTCAGCAGGCAAAACAGACAAGCAGTATTACCCCTGGTGTGCTGTGGGAGTACAGGCATGAGTAATGTTATAGAAGCCTGTGCAGATGTGGCAGTGGTGGTTCAGCCCCAATACTTGTCTCTGTTCTCTGTGAGGAAGAAATTTCTGATAAAAGAATAAAATATATAGACATTAAAAAATTGTCTTGAATTTGACTTGTTTTGGATAAATTCATTGAGACCTTAGGCTGGGGTCCCAGCAGTCTGCACACCAGCCCTCTGAGCTGAGGGGCTCTGTAAGAAGCAGGTTGTTCCCCATTCTCCTTCTAGGCCATTAGCTATTCCTTTGATTAGTTTGCCTTCATCCCTCGGGGCCCTTCCCTGCACATAATGTGCCACACTCTGTATTACTCTTAGCTCAGTTTTCAGAGCACTGTAGAACACATTTTTCACTCTGGGCTGGTCCGATATGAAGTCATTTACTTCAGATTTCTTTTCCTTCCCCTGATTATTGAAAATGAAATATTACAAGTCACCTAATATTTTTTAGCTTCATTCAACTCTTCAAAAGCTGTAGAATATCCTAATATCATGGAGATGGGTGAGAATTACATCCCAAGAACGCACAGAAATCAAATGTATGATTACATCCTTTGCAGTTCTGGGCTCCAAATTAGACTGTCAGGTTTGCATGTAGTGCTTCCTCTGACTTCTGTGGGAATTGCACATATGAAACTAACAGAATAATCAGGCCCTGAAAATTTGAGCTTGTGTCCCCAAGCATATCTGCTACATTTTTAAGTGATTCAGTGTGAGCTGCATCTGTGACCCCACAGCAACAGCAACAGCTGGGAGTATGTGCTGGCACCCAGAAAGCAAGTGCTGCCTTTCCACATGGGATATACTGCACTCTCCAACCTGCCCTGCTTGGATTTAAAGCACAAACTTAGCTATAATATAAAGGAAATCTTTCTGTTACCATGACATTGAGCAAGAAAATAAACATTAAGCTCCCTGGAAAATGAAAAAGAAGGTATCAGAGCATTTTAGCAAGTCTAATGGCAGAAGGCAGAACCATCACAGCACAGTGTAGAAGACAAATGAAAATGGTGATTTTGATAGCTTGAAATGAGAGGAAAATAATTAAATAATCTGCATACAGAAAATGGCACATTTCAGATACTCTTTGTTCCAACCAAGTGTTAGAAAAGTGTCATTTTTACAATCCTAATATGGTTTTGAAAAGCTGTTTCTTTTTTTCCTGAATTCCCCAACTAAAGCATAGGATTAGATGCAAAACTCACCACTCACTTCTTAGAAGATTAAAAAATTAGATTATTTAAATAAAACAAAAACAATCCCTAATAAAACCAGAAACAATTCTAAAACACCAGGCATTTTACCTATTATCTGTAAGATATTGCATTATTCCAAAAGAAATATGGATTCAAGTATTTCATACCTGGTCCTGATGGTTCAGCATGCCAATTTTTCAAGTTCAGGCTGACTAGCCACTCAGGAAAGCAAAAGGTTATGTAGATTACCACATCTGAAAATGAAGGGTACATAAGCAGTTAGCACTGCACAAGCACACACTGAAGCTGGCAAGAAGAAAATACAAGATCCTCAAAAGAAAAACAAAATAATTACAGCACTTCAGATATACACTTGATATAAAGTTTCCAGAACACATATCTTATAGCCTTTTTTGTAAAAGTAGACAAAGGTATTAATATTTAAATTCCAGTCTTTATTTTCTGTACTTGACATTCTTTTTTTAACAGATGGTAGAGAACTTCCAATGAGAATTCAGTAGAAATCTCTTCATTCAACAGATACAGGAGTTACAATGACTGATGGGCTCAGAAATGTTACACAATTTGTGTGCATCTCTCTTTAGGACAGCAGTGAAATCCTAATTCAATATGTGCACCTTTAAGGAGATGACCTTGCACTGGGATATTATTCAAATACATCAGGCATGTAAGTCCCCTTTTATAGTGTTTTAATTTTGATTGAAATAAGATGCCTCCTCAAAAAAATGTAAAAATGTTCTTTTCAGTTTGCAGTACATCTGTAGTACTGATGTGTTGGCCTGTTTGTCATGTTATAGTTGGCACAGACATGGGGGCTTCTTTGCCTTCATTTCACAAAAGAACAAACCCCCCTGCTACAGACAGGAGCCAGGCATGGTATTTTCAGCCAGTCCATAACCCACCTGCTCTGCCCAAGCCAATGAAGTACAATCAGGACCACCCAACCTAATGTTAATAATTTATTTCATGAAGTTGTCCATTTTAGAGCTGAATTAGTGAAACGCAAGTGAACGGAGCCAAAGGCTCGGACTGGGCTGCCATTTTGACATTCTCATCAGGGAAATGATGCTGTAAACACCCATACTTGATTCACATGCATGGTCTCTTGGTTGCCTACAGTAATGCCCATCTGTTCAGATGGCATCATGCCCACTCAAGTTGCTCAAGGGAATACATGCTGGGCAGTGATTGGCTTAGGTAAGTATTTTTCAAACTGGGTCGGTGTCGACCTCCTTTTGGGAAGGCCCAAGAGGAAAAGGAAACAAAAAGAATTTTCATTTTTTATTTTAATGGATTGTTTTCATTTAACATTCAGCAAAAACACTGTCATCTATAAAACATGCAGTAGATGGTTTTGCTAATTCCTTGGTACCTGTGACCCCAGCAAGGAAAAATAAATTCAATTGTATTCTCATTTTTTAAATAAATGAGTTGAACCTGTTATAAAGTCACAGTCCATGTAGCATTAAGACCATCTCATCTGCAGAAACAAAACCTGTCTCAGCAGGCATCGTCACATTCTGACAATTGAACTAATTTCTTCTCTTGAACATTGGTCAACACTCAAAACTGAATTCACAGGTATTATAGCTTGAATTTTGTGGGGAGGTTAGTGAGCAACACTGTGTCCAAAACTACAAGTCAGATCAAAACTATAAGACAGATCAAAACTAAGTTATTGTACAAATATGCAATTCCAAATATACAACAAACAAAAATGCAAAGAGACACAGATAAATTATGTGCAGTATCATGAAAAGATTAGCCTCTTTTGGTTCCCAAATTGGAATAATTTTCAAATATAGCCTTTTACTTCTCCAAAGCGGAAGAAGTAAAGTGAAGCTTTAGTGAAGTGCATTGTACAGTGAAGGCATTGTCTGTCACTTTGCTTTATCAAACAAAAAGGCAGGGGGGAGGGGGACATGTCATGCTTTCTTCCTGCAAATAAACTGTGGGGATTTTTATTTAAGAGAAAGCTACCATTAATAGAAAAAAAAAAAAGGAAATAAAAAGGAAAAAAGATGAAAATAATCCAGCTCCTTTTCATTTGGGAGACAAAAGCCTTTCAGTGCTGCGTCCATGCGCTCTTGACTACTGTTTTGACACTGTGTCAAGATGCTCCTGCTCTGCTCCAGGTCTCAGATCACAGTTGGAGTGTCTTGATACAGTGTTGAATCAGTAGTGTCAGCAAGTCTCAGAGCAGAGTCAAAGAGCCTCAATGTAGCCTCTGAGCAGGTAGAGTTAGAGAGACCTTTTCCCTAAACTGAAGTAGGCAGAGGGTGCTTAACTTTTTTTTTAATTGTTTGTTTTAACGCATTTCAACCCAGCTGCACCAGGCTCATGCTGCTAATTAATAGTCTGTCTTGCAGAAAGGAATCAGAGTTAACTCTCCCTACACTGAAAAGCTGTTAAAAAGCAGCATGAAATAATATTTTCTTGAAAGAGCAAGTCTAGGCACAGGCACTGAGGCTCTGGGCTTCCTGGGAGCAGCTGGCACCATGGAGCATAGCCCTGCTGTGCCCTGATCCACCATCCTCTGCTCCTGGAGACCCAGATGGAAACATGATGTCCTCTGCCTCTACCTGCAGGCCAAGCTCCTCCAACATCCATGGCAGCCTTCTCAGCAGCATCAACAGGGACGCAATTTTTCCAACCGTTTTGTAAAAAAAAACAAGCATTAAAATAAAAATGTTTTTAACATTGAACACGCAAAGCCTTTCTGGGATTCCTCCTAGGAAAGGCAGCAAAAGTGCACAGACCCCATGACTGCAAACACTGCTGCCTGGATTACCCTACCTGGGGGGACCAAACCCCAGGCAAGACAACAATCTCTAAAGCATTGACTGCCAAGGACTCTACCAGGCTTGGGATGAGATGGATGCCAGTCCCTAAGAAGCTACTGGAGAAGGAATGAAAAAAGACCAGGGTTTAAAAAGAAAATAACTAGACTTAAAAGCCTGGATTAGAAAATCTAAATGGGTCAAGAGGCACATTCCTGTAGCTTTACATCTGAATATGTAATCCAGTCAATTTGGCATGCTAACACCAGGGGGGAACACAGATCAATGTATATAATTTAGGTCAAATGACCACTGCAGAGTGAGATGCAGGCATTCTTCTCACAATTGAGCCAAATTTATCCCTGATATAAATGCAGTGATTTCACTGAACTTTTAGCAGGGATATATTTGCTCATTTATATGGCCAATAACGTCTCAGTAACTTGTTGCTTTTGTGTACCACTCCCACACGCAAAGATGCCTCCAATTTCTCATTAGTTTCTTTTCCCTTATGATAATTGCACTGTTCCTTACATAAAACATTATTAAACAGAGGTAAAAATATTTATACAACAAAGCAATAAATCCTCAAGTCTAGTATTCATAGCTAACAAAAAAAATTCTAAGTCATATGTTTTGTATTCCAGTTTTGATAATTGTGTAACAAAAAGACAGTAGTCTTCCAGTCAGTAGAAAGTACAGCAAAGAAGAGGTGGGAACAGGTTCTTACCTCCCCACAAGAAGGTGAAGCTCAGCCAGTGTTTGCTATGTGCCTTGAGATCCTTGGAGGAAGGTATTATTTAAGGTGCAAAGCATTTCTATGGGAAACAAACAAAGCTCACTGAGTGCTGCGGTGACTTTTCTGCAGGCACTTTCACAGCGCGTGGCAGCCGGGGCTCCTTGTCCTGCGGCCGGGCTGGCCCTGCGGGGCTGTCACAGCCTCCCACTGCCGAGGAGCTCCCGACCCCTCCTGACCATTCCCTCTCATCCCCCGCAATGGGCACGGCTACCCCAGCGCCCTCCCAGCTCTCTCTGGAGGTAAAAGAGAAATTAAAGATTGTATCATCCAGGCACAAATTAAAATCTTTACTGGGAGAAACCTGGTAGAAAGTCTCAGAAGAGAATGAATTATGTATTTGAACACTTAAGATTTCCTTGCCTTTATTACAGCATGGGGTCTGAACTCTGCTTTCTTCCCTGCACTTTATTACATGGTTAGAAGTCCCGCAGTAGGAAACTTGCAGTTTGAATTTTGAAGCACCTATAGTGTCATACTTTTTATTTTAATATTTGTCACCAACAGTGCCGACAGATAAAAAGTGCTGGCTCCCCACAGCATGACACGCGGGATTTTCAATAGAGCTACACAATTGCTTTTGCTAAGTGCTTGCGGGGCTCTCAGTGCCAAATCCCGCAAATTGCTGCATTCAGGCCACTTTGCAGTGCCGTGCTAAGGCAGGGGATGCTAAAAGTTAGTTGGGACATATGCCTAAACTGATTTCTTTTTAAAATCCTAAGCAATTGTCTGAAGGCATTTCTGCAACACAATTCTATAATTGCAGCACTTTTGAGATGGTCAAAAATTTTGTATCACAATCCATTCTGTGCTTTGCATACCATTTTAGAAAAAAAAACAAACAAACAAACCACAAAACCTTCTCCCAGCACCAAAATTTGCTGACCAAGGAAGTCCCAGAAGCAATGGCACCAAGCATGGTGACATTCTATTTAGGATTACTACTTCTTCTTCTTCTCCCTTATTGCCTTTAATTTGTTCTTATCTTTAATTTATGAGTATATTGTTGTTCATATCCCAGCCCCAGGTCAGTATTATGGTGTAAATTATTTCATGTGCACAGCAACGCTAAATGTATAACATTTACACCTGAGGTATCAGGGGAGAATTTTGTATCTCCTGTTTTATTCACAGGTCAATTAAAAAGCTGATTAAACCCAAAAAGTCTATGATGATAATTGTTGGAAATAGACTGGGATGATAATTGGTTTAATGACTGCTAAAGGAGTCATTGGGATGTGTGTCTCTCAAGGAGCCTGAATGGCACTTTAAGAGCTTGATTCATCCTGGGTGTTGGTTGTTGACTTTAATGGTATTACTCAAAAATCTGATTTGGATCAACTTACAAAATATTGCAGACAAGACAAATAATTTTTAAAGCATGTCTCTGCTGAGCTTTGGTGTCTCCCTTGAACTATCCTATTCAATGTCAACTCCTCCAGTACAAATTCTGCCTGTACAGCTTGAAGTAGCTCTATAAGGTGGGAATCCACTGAAGGTTTTATGTTTTTATACTTTTTTTTTCCTAGCTTAGCAGGAAACAAATTCTATATAATAACTAGCAAATGTAGGCCGAGACCATCCTCTCTGCACAGGAAATTTCACTCAGAGGGTTGGACACCCAGTGAGGTCCTATTCACAGACATCTCTTTGTATTTTTCTGCCTGGAACCAAAGAAGGGGATTCATGCCAAAACCCTGCAGGATATGGAAATCTATCGGCTGTTCTGTGCTTCTGCATGTCTTTCAAAGTGGCTTCTGATTTGGGGAGCCCTAAATTAAGATCCATGGGCTTGGGGGGAGGGGGAGTTGGTTTTTTTTTTTAATAAGGACTCTAAACCTTCAATTCAAATAGCAGTCAGAAACACTCAGTACCTTTGAAAACCCCCTGACATTTCACTCCTCATACTGAGGACCCAGAACAGCAAAAATTTAGACCAAAATGATTTCTCTGGGTTAGTCAGTATTAGAGTATAGTGCAGAAGTCAGAAACCCCTTGCTGCTGGTTCTCAGCCTACTTGCACTGCCTAGGCTTGGAAAGGTTATAAGGTTATAAATCTTTCAGTGAAAACAATTCCTGCTTCATGCCATCAACATTTCCTAAAGACATCTGTGTAGGGCATCTCTAGAGGAGGCTCCCATTACCAGACCTATGCAGAAGAATAATGAGGAACTTGCATCCAGTTTGAAAGGCATTAATGAGTCTCTCTTGGATACAAAATATTTGTTCAACACCCTTATGGGCAGAGTAGCACAGAGTTGAGCTGGGGAGCTCTGCCTGAATAGCATCAACTGATAGGTCTCAGAAAAGCAACCACACACAGCTCTGCAGAGAAAGTTGGTTTTTCAGGCCCAATTTACAGCTCGGGTGCTTACTTGTGTCTGCAAAGATTGAGCGTGTATATTTCCAGCACCTACTTCTTTGTTTGTTCCAGTTGGGTTTCACACGCAATGGGGGTATTCTGGGTTCCTTAGTGGTTCTTCTCTAATTTTTTGTTTCTATTCTCAATAACATTTGGAAAAAAAAACAGGCAAATAAACCAAAACAAACCACAAAGAGGTAAAGATATATTGACTCTTTTTTCATCCTCCTCCCTTCAGACTTCTCTCACACACAAAAATATTTCAGGGTTTGGGGTCAGCTTGTTAAAAGTTTTTTGCTTTCCCACAGCTTGCTGCATCATTGATGCACAGTCAGGTTACCCAGATTACCTAAATTATCCAGATTACCAAGGACTCTGATCCTAGTGTGCCTGACATGTATGAACATTTAGCTCCTTGAAGCCAAGGGAAATGGTTGTGCACATATTTGCAGTGCAGCACAAAAGAAGATGTACTTTTCTGGCAGTTTCAAGAAAGGAGATGAGGTTGGTATATAATTTGATGAAATGAAACAAGAACTGGAAATACTCTGTGAAATGAGAAATGGAGGGCAGGGATGACTCTGGACTTAATTGGTATTTTATGCTCTATTATGGTGCTAAACCCCTCAGCAAGAGAAGGGGCATTGGCATTCCTGTTTGCAAGTACAAAACAAATCTTACCTGCCCTCTCAAGCCACACCAAACACAGCAGATTCTCCCATGGCAGACTTACTCCTGCCACTGTGTGAGCATTGGGAAACTCACAACCTGGTGGGCAGTGCAGGTGCCACTGCTGAGGGAGGGGAACATGGAAAAAGCAAAAAGAGACACCTGGAATTTGAAAAAAAATAACCCAGATAGCAAGGAATCAGATGAGAAGTATACACAACAGAGGGTCATCCCCAAAACTCTGGGTTTGCCTAGCAACAGAACAGGTGGTACAGCAGCCAGGGACAGAAATCATGGACATGGCTCCACTCAGCAGAGAGCTTTCCTGGCCCTGTGCTTGCACCCACACACCCCCTCAGCTTCAGCACTGAAACCAAAGTGGAAGATGGGATTTTATTTAAAGACCATTGTTCTTAGCATCATCACAAACACAATCAAGCCAGTTAGAAAGAGAGAGGCAAAGCTATTTAAACTCATGCACTGCATCCACTGGCTCTGACACAAGTCAGATGTTGCCCTCCTTCTCCTTTTGGACTATCCATTTCTCTTTCCATGCTCTGTATATGAGACCTTATTCTGACTTCAATCATGGTTTCATCTTCCAGGTTTCAGTGTTTAAGCATTTGAGGCTATATACTGTAATATAACATATAATGACATTGCATATCTATTGGGAATTATGCTACAGCTGACCAACTCTTAAGTTAGAAGCCCACTATGAAGACAAATGTTTCTGAGTCCTACTTTGGGTGAAACTCTGTCTTACTAATTAGCAACCCAAACTGTTTCTCCTACCTAAGCTAATGGAAGCTCTTGACCATTTAGCACCATTACAAAAGCATTAGCTGAACTCATTTGCACACTTCCTTAATGTTCTCTTCATCACAGGCTTACACTGACATACCTTGAATAAACCAGAAAACACACAGAAGAAGCACAGCATCTGTATTTATAGCTTTCATGCACAGAAGCCAATTTCTTGAGGAACAGTGCCTATAAATTGCAACTGGAAGAGGATGCACTTATTTATTGCATTGCTTCCAACCAGGGAAAAAAAATTCTCTCTCCCTTTCCTTTAAATTAAAGGCTTGGTGAGGAAGAGCCCAGCACCTCAGGGACACAGCTTCTGCACATGCAGTTTGGAGGGCTCGTTTTGCTCGCTCATTTGTTACCAGAGAAGGGGCCAGGTATCTGTTCCAGTCATGGAAAACTGAAGATACAGATTAAAAATAAAAATAAATTTTAAAAAATTAAGTTCAAAGCAAGATTTTAGTTGATCCGAAAAGATTTTGGGGCTAAAGGTTTTTTCAAGAGGGGATGCCTCATCTAGCAGGATTTCTCACACAGAGGGCTACCATGCACTCACTAACTCTCCAGTCTCTTCTTTTTGAGGATACCATCAGTGCTGTACAGGGCTTTAAACACCAACACGTACTTGGGAACATCAGGAGAGGCAAAATCCAGAAAAGCTGGTCTGTACATGTTCCCACAGCTCAGTAATACCCAGCACTGCCTCTCCACCCTGCCAGAGCAGCTTGACTGCACTGTGCTATACAGACAAAGCACTTAAGAGCCAAGTGGGGGTAAAACGGTGAAAACGCTGTCACAGCATCGCCTTACCCGGGGACATTGATGTCCCTAAAGCACTCAGCAGCAGGGTTGAAGCGTGATGTTTCTCACGGGGCGGCTGTGACACCCACAGATGTCACGGGGGAGAAAAACCCCACAGAGCCGAGCGCTGCCCGAGCCCCCGCAGCTCGCGTCCAGCACGGAGCTCACCCGCTCCAGAAAACAGAACCAAAGTTCCGATTTACAGAACCCAGGGAGCCGCCCCGAAGCGCCTCAGCGGCGCCCCCGCCGTGAGGGGAGGCCGAGGCGCGGCCCGGCGCGGGGACAATGGGGCCGTGAGGGAGCGGCCCTGCCGCGGGGACACAGATGGCCGCGGACGGCACAAGGACACAAAGGCAGGGGACAGCCGCGGGCAAGGGCAGGGCCGGCCGAGCGGGGCCCGACGAGGGGCAGCGCCGCACAGGGCCGGCCCCGGCCCCCTCCTCCTGGCCCCCCCAGGAAACGCTTCCCTTTTCCCGCAGCAAAGGGCAATCTCTGATGGCCGAACTGAGCTGGCTCTCGGGGCAGCGCACACCGCGCTCCTCTGGAGCTGCCTGAAAGGCGATCAGTCAATGTCTTGTCTCTCTCTCAGGGTGCTCCGTGTTTCTCATTTGGACACCTCCTGTCTCCCTCTGTTGCCTAATCTGCCAAGATGCTGCTTGGTGCTCCTTTTTGTCAGGAAAGTAACAATAATTCACAAATACACAGATCAAAAGGCATATTCTTCCACTTGCAGGAGAGGGACCTCACAGTTGTTAGGACAGCAGCAATGTAATAAAAACAGACAAAACTAAGAACAAAGCATTTCACAAGGGGCAAAAATGAGAAAAAAAGGAAAAAAGACAAAGCAATGAAGAGCGCACCATGCTCCTATCGGCTCCAAAGCCCCGTGGCTGCGGCAGCTCCCACCATCTGGGTTTCTGTGGCCGTACATGCATTGGGCCCTCATGCTCACAGCCAGGACAGCACTCGCTGGGGCCATTCTTGCCTGGCTGATCCCTGACAGCATTCCACAGGGACACAGCACCTCTGCCCAACCTAGACTGTGCTTCTGGAGGAGAGGGGATTGCAGAAACCTCCCTGCTTTAGGGTGTGAGCCAAAACACAGATATCACTTATGCAGACCACAGGAAAAATCTTCACTGTTCATACCAGAGAGTGATTTACACACTAAAAGCCTGATAAACACACCAAACCCCGTCTACTCTTAGACATTGGTCAGACAGAGTAACTTGTACACTTTGGACATGCAATGTGCAGATCTACAAGGCAGAATTTTCATTAACTCCACTGGGAGGCCAGTCAGGTTGTGGAGGAACATGCCCCTTGGCTCCCTGACTTTTCCCTGCTCAGTGGGTGATCTTGCCCAGTCCACTCCAAGATGTTCAGCACAAAGTGATCAGTCACCCACTCTCTCAAATGGTCCTCAAACATTTTTTGTCTGCCTTTCTTCTGGGAGGCAATTGGCTAAACATTGCTTTTTCCAAGATTTTGAGGCACCAGACTGGGAGCAGTGATCCTTACTGAAGGTGATGGATCAGAAAAGAACATACACAAGCATCAAGTAGAACACAAATGTGTAAAGCTTACTTCTTGACTAAGTATCTCCATGTGTTTTGGATGTGTCGGTTTGTAGTGAAACTAAATGCAAAGATCATTCAGTGCATGAGGGCTGGTAGAGTAGACTGCTACAAATACAAGTCCTTTGTTAATCTAGTGTTTATATGAATTTATATTTCAGTATTTTTCTAAACATGAAGATATTAAACTGTATGACATTTCATTACAGATTTAGAATTATTCATTATCTCCAACACTGCACTGGTCCTAATACCACTGGGATCATAAAGTGACATTTTGCCTAAAGCCCATCCTCAGCCAGAATTTCAGCAATTCTGGTTTGCACTGTAAGTGATCCACATTGTCCACACCTTGAACAGCCTGTGGGAGCCCCTGTCTACACCACCACACAGGAGCTGCAAGTTACACAGATAGGCAGGGAAACATCCAGGGATTATGGAAAGGCTCTCCAGCCTGTTTTCAATGTGTCATAGCTATTGAAATATAGCTGCCTTTGGAGCCCAACATTTCTGACTGTTTTCCAAATGCCCCTTCAGCAGCACTTCTTGGCCACTAAGAAAAAGGGGGTGAAACCTCAGACATGTACCAGAAGCTGTGATATTATCTTCTTTCTACCTGCAGTTAGGCTCTGTTTTCCCTAGGAGCTTTTAACGGATACAGGAACTATATACTACCCTGGCAAAGCACTCCCTGGTGTGATTGCAACTATGGCAGCAAAGCTGTTTTGTACCAGTGCCGGGCTGCTCTGCTCCTACTCCCCTGTGGCACCAGCAGCACAGGAAACACCAGACAAAGGCCCCACGTTGTGCTGCAGAGCTCTGCCCCCCAGAGCCCTGCCTGGCAAGGTTCCAGGCTCTCAAAAACAGACTCAGACACCAATCCTGCACCCTGGCATAGGCTAAGGATCACCTCTGTGAGCTGTAGGTGTCCAGTGTGTCACAGATACAGCTCCATGGCAGGAACAGAAAAGTGGGCAGCTCTCCCTCTGCTTCTTTGCAGTAGCTTTCACCCCCACAACCGAAACTGGATTTTTTTGGCCCCTAAGAAAGCAGTTATCAAGGCAGCACCATCCCTTACCATGTAATGATGACTGTTCGTATTGGCCTGGTTATCTCAAAAATAGCACAAAATAACCCAGTAGATTCATGGCAAGCCTTCTGCACATTCCCCCATATTGTCTTAGGAAAGAAATATATTTAAGAAGTGGCATTGATCCTTTGGTGTTCAAATACTACCAAAACACTAGAGGAGCAGAAGAGAACCACAGCTATTTTTCCCAGATGTGGGGGCACAGTCCAGCCCCTTTCTCCAACCTGACTTGGGCTGCTCATGAGTGAGGCTCAGATACCAAAAGAGATGAAGAAGATGGAGGAGGACCCCAGCCCTCACTCAGCCTCTTACCTGTCACAGCACATTTTGCTGTTGAGACAGCCACAACACACAGAGTATCACCACACAATAGCAGAAGGCTTTGAGCACTCACCTATGTAGAGTAACACCATGCCACCTCAGAAGGCTGCAAGCATCTGCCCTGCTTATTCTTTAGCCCAGCCTTTTATCCCCTCCTGTTGATGCATTGCACCTGTGTGCCCCTCACTGTCAATGCCCTGCACCTGTGTGCCCCTCACTGTCAATGCCCTGCACCTGTGTGCCCCTCATTGTCAATGCCCTGCACCTGTGTGCCCCTCACTGTTAATGCATTGCACCTGTGTGTCCTTCATTGCTAATGCCCTGCCCCTGTGTGCCCCTCATGGTTCATGCCCTGCCCCTGTGTGCCCTCTGCTCCCTTTGGTGGTTGCTCAGTGCCCCTGGGCACTCCATGGCTCATTGCTGTCAGTGCTGCTCACCTGCTGCTCACAGCTGCAGCTCATTGGGGATGAGGCTGGGCCAGCCCCAGTCCCAATTACCACAAGCTGGGTACCTACAGTTACCTTTCAAAGGCCGGGTGGAAAACCAAGCTATCCTTTTACTCTGACCCTGCCCATGGCATGGTCAGGGTTTAGGACATGTGAAACATGAGCTTAAGCACTGCTTGGCACAGCTGGGCTGAGCAGGTTCCCAGCACCCTAACCCATGCCCACATTCCCACTAACATGGGGAATATATGCAGTTACAAACAGGATCCCCACGTGGGGAGCTCCCCATCTCAGCACAGTGACTGTGCACCTCCTTTTAACTACTCAGCAGGGAGATGCTCAGACAAAGGCATGAGCTTCAGTACAGCACTACTAAGGCAGCTCCCCGAGCTGCATGGAAACACCAGTTCAGCTCTTGGGATTCACAATGCAGTACCTTTTCCTGAAGGTAGAAACCTATGTCTTTTTCATTTCTGAAGGCTTGCCCAGAAGTGATCCAGCATAATTTCAAACCAGTGTCAGGCAAAAAGCCTCCTTTTTCAATATCTGCATTGTAAGAACCTGCTACCTTTCTTTGGCATGGAGAAGATGGCACTTGAGTTCTTTCCATAGCAGCTGCTGTACATTCCCAGGTTTTCTTGCAAAGGCATGAAAGTCTGTGAGCCTGTGCTGCAGGACACTTTCCCATTTCCCATCTTAAAGCAATAAAATTGAGTTAGGAACATCCTTCTATTATGAACAGGAATAATGAATTGGTGATTTCATTAAGTAATTTTTCAGCCCGTAAACATCTGTTCTGTGGTTTAGAGAGAAATAATCGGGTTGAAAGTTAATGCTCTTCTCTAGAAAGAGATCATTTCAGTGTGATTTTGATGAAGAAACATTGAGCTAAGAATAGTCTAGATGCAAACAGAACTGTCCTCTTTGGAATTAAGAAAAGTCATTCCTAGTTTTGCTATATTAGGGTTCGTAAATTTATCACAAGCCACATTTGAGCCTAAACTCTGACTGTCCATTCTAGCAATGTTATTTCAGCAGAATAAAAACCATCAATCATTTGTCTCAAACAGGACATTCTTTTTTTGTTTGGGGAAATATGTAACTTTTCTTAAGTTAGGACTGCTTTGGTGCTTTCTGCTGTAAGGATGACCCTACTTGAGTTGTGCCTGAAGTTGTGCTTCGATTGTAGCCTTCCCGTACTGTTCTGAAGGAACCGTGTGTGTGCAACAGCACTGTCAACATCAACAGGGATCTAAATTGTTGAAAACATGGGCTGCAGCATCAACAAGCTATGCCACCCTTGCACTTGTAAAAAAGCTCAGTATATAAACTAATTTAGGCATTGACTATCTGTCCATGAAAACATATTTCCTACAAAATATCACTTACATGCTCCAAGCCCAGACATGGCCCAATGACAACAAGTTGTGCTTTAGTTCAGTGCAGCCATTTTGAAAGGCTCTGACTGTGCATGTTCCCATGCCAGTCTTGCAAAGCCTTGTACTTTGTGGGAATGGGTAACCCCATCATTTCAGCTGTCACAACTGCTGAATATTTATGATGATTATGATTCACTCAAGCTGGAGACACCAGGAGAACTACATCTTTCTAACTTTCCAGAGGTGTCCATGGTCCTTAAAATGACTGTTTCCCTGACCTCCTTACCATAAGATAAGTTAAAAAAGAGTAAAAGAAAGCCTGGCAATTGGCTCTGTTGGCACTTACACAGAGCTACAATACCTGGGAGTCTGGCGTGGGTAAAATATCCTACCACGGTCTGCAAGGCCTGATCCAATATCTGCGCATTTGTATACAATGCAGAAACTATTTTTTTTGTATTAAAACAAAGAAGTACAGACATATGGGCAAGGCAGCTATAGGTCTGGTTCTTCTATTCTTGCTGAAAATTTTAAAATATTAATGAGCATTATAAGCTAGCAATACCTTTTCATAGTACATGTTCTTACCTCACGTCAACCTACCGTGAAGCCAGGGAGGCACATCCAGAAGCAAACACAATACCAGACACAGAACCATGGCTTTTGCTTTCCCTCCTCCTGGGCTGCAGAGTGCTCTGTGCCATCAGGTGAGTGATCACTGAGATTCAGCCACCCCAGCAGCAGCAGCAATGCAGGGGGCACTGACAGACAGACAAGCTCTGACGCTAAGCTCATGTATTCCCTTTATTGAACTGTACTAGTTATTGCAATCAGATTAAGTCACATTTATAAAGCAGACCATCCAGTTGCACTGAAACCGATTATATTCATTACATAGTTTTAATCACTGTCCGGTGAACTGGCAAATCCAATCAAAGCATTAGTCTTTAATTAAAAAATTAAAAAGAAATATTCAGACAATAGCCAAGCAATCACATCACAATGCACAGTTACCTAAAATTGCAATTAAAAAGCAGTTAACAAAAAAGAAAAAAATCACACCTAATCTTTAACTATCAATATAATACAAGAAGCAACAAAGGGCAACAGCATCAAAGCAGATTTATCTAACACTATAAATTCAGTCAGAAGCAGAAGCTCTAAAGTACACTAGCTGAAGCAGGACAATAAAAAATACTGAGCATGGAATACTTTTAATCTCTCCCATTAATATTCATTTCCAGCTGCTTATAATAGCAGCGCCTCATGGCCAAATCATTAGAGTTTTACATCTGGGTTGCAAATGACACTTTGATTGGATGTAATGTTCAAATGGTCCTCCCCACTGTGCCACCGTCAAGTCTTCTGCAGAGAGGTGTCCTGTAGTGCCAGTGGCTCACTGTGCGTGCTGGCTCAATGTGTGGTTCTGGAAAGACGAAAAAAGGAGACATGCATGAGGGGCAGAATAATAGAAAGCATGCCCATACCCTCCCACTCAGTACCATTTATGCAGAGCTCAACATAAAAGCTTCTCAGTTATTACAAAACAAAATGCAATAAAGAAAAAGTACTCATAAGTAACAGCTGCCAATATGACATATTTGCTTTGTTCTGACAGATCTGTTAATGCTGGCATGAACTTAGAAAAAAAATGCGACAAGCCAAG
Organism: Ammospiza caudacuta; assembly: GCF_027887145.1. Classification (NCBI taxonomy): domain Eukaryota; kingdom Metazoa; phylum Chordata; class Aves; order Passeriformes; family Passerellidae; genus Ammospiza; species Ammospiza caudacuta. The sequence continues at coordinate 9,504,370 of NC_080605.1, forward strand.
TATAGTCATGAAGGTTTCCTTTTTTTTTTTTGCTTCTTTCAATACATATAAAGAAAATGGTAACTTCATGGGCAAAAAAACTGCCTTTAGGGATTCCCTTCACTGTAACAATTAAAAAAATAAAAATCGGAATTGTGAGGGAACCCTTGCCATATTTTATTCTTTTATTCTCACTCGTACCGGGTGCAAGCACTGGCAGCAAGAGACACCAGATTGTGACACACACTTCTCAGTCCAAGAAATACTTCGGCAATAACAGCTGAACCGCCAGCTCAGGCACCAGGGTAATATTCCCAGCAGAAAAAAGGCTGGACATGTAACCCAGAAGTTAAATCTCTTTAAAGAATGTACTTTTCTCTATACATTTCTTTCAGCAGTTTAGAGTCTCTTTTGTTCCCTTTTTTCCTTTTGGTAGATTTGTAATAGCCTCAATGTCATCACAGTATCTCACATCAGAGGATGCTGACCTGTCTTGCCATTTTGTGTAGGAGCCAATAAATCCTGGATCCAACCTCGGAAGCGTATTTTTAGAGCAGTACCAATTCACCCACATTTTGTGTTCTGACAAAACCCCAGTCTTACACATAAGCCTAGCTTTATTTGTATGATTATCCAATTATTTGAGAAACTAGAGAAGTCGTTCATGGTGAGGTTTTCTTGAGCTGAGCCCCCAGCATCCCCAAATATAAAAATTCATTTGTGCTATTTCAAGCCTAAGCAATTTCCCTAGTCTCCATCTGCCTAATAACAGAGCCGGGCAAGTCCGCCAGCTTGAAGAATAAGTTTTTAAACACAAAATGAATTTTGAATCTAATTATTTATTTACAGTAATAAAGCTTTAAAATAAAGTAAGATATTTTAACTTTTCATAAATCATCTGGTCCTTCTATGCTATTCCATAGCTGATCACATCGTGATCAGGATAAAAGAGCAATCATGCGCTTTTACATGCTTTATCCAGAGATGACATCTCCCTGATGGAGATCGTCCGTGGAAGGAGCTGGTAGGCGGCGGGCGGTGCGGGCCGGCGGCGGTGACCCCGTTTGCGGCAGAGCGGAGCGGCTTGGCCCGTTTGTGGCACTCCCAGGCCGTGACCGCCAGGTGTCAGAAGCGCTGCTGAGCTCCGAGCCACGGCCGGAGCTCTGAACCACGGCCGCAGCTCCGAACCACGGCCGCAGCTCCGAACCACGGCCGCAGCTCCGAACCACGGCCGCAGCTCCGAACCACGGCCGCAGCTCCCGAACCACCGCCGGAGCTCCGAACCACGGCCGCAGCTCCCGAACCACCGCCGGAGCTCCGAACCACGGCCGCAGCTCCCGAACCACCGCCGGAGCTCCCGGGCGGCGGGAGCGGGGCAGCAGCACGGATGGAGCCCCTGCGAACGAAATCCCAGCTGGGAAATCATAAAGTCCCTGGTCAGCATAGCACCGGCCCTCTCAGACACCCCTGACACTGAATATGCAGAACCACAAATCAGAAATTAGCGAATTGACGGCTGGAACTGCTTTGCTTTTAGACAATTTAACACCACCAAACACAAAATTCAATAGATTTTTCCTTTGATATACATGGAAATTTTCCTGGCCTTAAGAAGGAGTGACCTTTGCAGTGCTGGGTGTTATTCTCAAGTCTAACAATGACTTTATGGAGGAGGATGGATGGAGCCCTGCACACACAATAGCAGCACTGACAAGAAGCTTGCCCACTAAACCTAGCTGGGGAAGCATGAAAATGTGAAAGAATACACAGGCTCCTCTGTGCTCATACACTCCTCAGCATTTTAACAATAGCCATTCCTTGTGCACTTCATTACGGTTCTATTTTTAGGTCATCCTGAATATCAATAAAAAACCCAAAAGGTTTACCATCTTCAAATTGAAAGAAGGGCTATTCATGGTAGACAAATCCATACTTAGTTAGGCAGTGTCATTTAAAAGATAATGCACAATCAGCACTGGATGCATGACGCACAGCCTACAGTCAGGGAACATGATTTCAAACTTGTGTGGCTGCTGCATTGATTACACCAGGCAGGTCAATAAAGGAATGGTATGTGGCTCTAAATCTGATAATGAAGCTTTTATTGGGAGCCCTCCCTTCTCAAACATCAGCTAATAACATGTTCTGAACATTCCCAATACAAGAAATACACTGGGTTTGGGATCAGAATTTGTCAAAGGAACAAACAGATTGTACTCAAATACTGCAGCCATTTAGAGCTGGGTCAGGCAGGAGCTGAGAAATCAGCTGTGCCATAGGGCTAGGAGTTAAAAAATTACATTTTTCATATGCAAATCTTTATTTTGTCTTAGTATCTTGGGAATGTACCATTTATTCCCCAGGTATGCATTAATGACAATCAATATGCTGGCTAGTGCCTGGACCATGCAGTTAATAGATAGAGCCAGGTTTTACACAGGGCCTCACAAACAGGTCTGTAATGCCTATGGACACGATGCCTGTGTGCTCTGCATCCTTCCCCTGCCTTTCTGAGCACATCCTGCTCAAGCCATGGCACAAGTGCCAAGTCCTGCACACCCAGGCACCAGTGAACACTGGGTGAAGGCTAAATAACCACTACTGTGTGTGTTTGAAAGTCCCATGAGAACCTCTCTGTATCCTCTGCAACCCATATAGGTTTCTCACATACTGAAATGTATTTCAAAACATGCCTTCCAAAAAACTTGTCTACTATTACTAGTAATTGTAATTTCTTATCTTCTTGCTTCTACTCCTTGTGCCCTGAGCATCTGCAGCTCATTAGAATTGTGCTTTGTAGATGTCAGAAAGCATCTCACCCATTCAGGGCTTATGTCTCTTCTCTCACATGTGTGTATTCTATATTTGACCCATGGTTTTTCAAATACCTTTGTTAGGCACTTTTTTGTGTGCCCAGACACAGAAAATTCTCCTGGCTGATCAGACTTTTGGAGTAATTGAAAATCAAGTATTAAGAATGCCCTGTGCACAGGAACAGTTTTGACCCCAGTGGAGCCACTGGGCTGTTCCAAGCAGCAGAAGGAAATCATGAAGACCACAAGGAAGCAAGTGCTTAGAAACATGTGATACTACAGGAGTGCTGCTACCTAAGCAGCCTAAGGAAACTTCACCCACCTTTCCAGCAGGAGGGTGGGCTGGCTGAAAACAGCTCAGGTGTGATTTATCAACTCCAGAAATTATAGTTAAAAATAAAAAAGCCTTAATGGTTGTTTCCAGAGGAAAACAGAGCAGCCACAAAAATGGAGGCCCTCCAGGAACACTCCTGTGTGTGTGCACATGCCTAGCAGCTCCAAGGCCATCCATACACGTGCCCGTCTGGGGCCAGCAGGAGGCACGACATCATTTGGAAGCTGAACAGGAAAAATGGTTCTTCCCAGCTCCTGTTAGACCCCCTGGTTTCCGCACAGCTCACAGCTGATACCCCACTGAATACATCATTCTGAGACATTATTGCAGCTGGAAAACTCTACAGCAGCACTAAGTCACCTGTCAAGATCAAGTAAGTCACAGCTTATTTATAGGATAAGGTTGGAAAATCTCTTCTTTTCTTAATAATCATGCAAAATGGATAGCAATTCCATTAGCTATGTCAGTGGGAAAAATGCAACTACCCCAAGTCTCGGGGCTGTTGCAGTGTTTAAGTGGAATTTTCTACTGGCTGCACAATCCTCAAATGAACCATTTATGGAAGTGTCTGTGATCAAGGAACTGGCTGATGGGTTTTGCAGGAAATAAAAAGATTTCAAAGAATGGTTAATTATTGTCCATGTAGATATTGATTGTTCTCCAGATCTTCCCTGGAGACACCCCCTGCCTGCCCTCTGGATGCAGATCAAGCCATTTGTGCAGGACATCCACAATGAATATTTCTCTGTTTTTTTAACATGCATGAATATGAAAACACTGGCATGACAATCTCCATTTTCAGAGCTCTGTGTCAAGAAGGAAAGCATCAGGTTTGAAAGATGATCACTAACAACAGTTCAAAGAACTCTTACAAGCTATATAAAGATTGAGAGAAAAAACACACAAAAAGCAGCACATGATGGAGCGAAGCTCCAAGCCAGGCAGTCAAGCTGGGAGTCTCCCACCCTGCAACAACACTCACTGCCAACAAGTCACAGGTGTACTACACAGGAGCAGGTGAAAAAAATAAAATGCAACTGTGAGGGGTGTGATAATGGTTTGGGGCCATAACACATCCAGTCTACAGTGCCATTGTGCATCTGTTATGGATTTAGACATTTTCTATCAGCCATTTACAAATACACTGTCTATATGCATGAGCACATACCCCTAAAAGACCATATGTTATAGAAAGGTTAAGAAATGGCCTAACAAGGCTGGTGATACCCCACCCCCAGGTAAAATTCATAAGCTTTCTGCAGTGTTACACAGAGACTGGGACTCTGATGAAAGGCTACAAAGCCTCTCCCCCCTTCCAAATGCCACTGAAATGAACAGAAACCATTCCTAAAATAATTTCAATATGAATTATGGAGATAATAGATTCATGTGACAATTGGCCAACATGAAAATGAACTGGTAATTAGCCATTGGGTGATCATTAATCCCAATATTTTTTCCTCAGGGTGTGGGGGGGCCTCCAGACCCAGGTAAGAGCCCAGATATTTTCTTTCTGCCTCTCCCCACCTCTGTTCAGGCTTCTATCACCCCTTCACTGTCGGATCCTAAGCCCAGAGATTGGGGTCATTGCTGGGAACCACTGGGTCTGTGTGTCTCTTCCTCCCCATTCCCTCTCGTTTTCCCTTTACTGAGCAGGGAAACAAGAGAAGTGATGCCTCCACTGACTGCCAACATGCACAGCTTGCCAGACAAAAACTAAACCTCAGATTCAGGCACTGACTTGAAGCAAAGGTTTGTCTCACATTTGAACATATATATAAAAAAAGACACAACAAAACCTCCAAATTGCTACAAACAGAAGCTAGAGTGTCTAAATATTTATGAAATACCATCTGCATCAATCTTTTTTCAGTGTTTTGCATCTTTTGAATTCAAACTGGTCCAAAAATAAATCTCTCAGCTGTTATTGCTCATTACATATCCATAAGCATACACATGTATGTGCACAGGTACTATTTCCCTTTAACAGCAATCCATAAAGATAAAAATCTTTATGCCTTGACTTTATAAAAGGATTACTTTAGGCAGAGGACACAAGATGACCTGTGCTTTAACCATTGGAGATTATGCTCTCTACAGAAAGCTGTGAGCCTTAAATTGGTGCTGCTCTAATCCTAAACTGGAGAGGCATTCAAGGGATGCCATGACCCAGAAGAGCAAGAGGGGAAAAAAAAAATTTAAAAAAAAAGTCACACTGAAGGAGGAGGGTGGGAAAGGAAAGAGAAAGTGGAAAAGAAAGAAAGGAGAGCAAGCTTGCTTTATAGGGTAAAGTGTTTATTTTAAATTTTAATTTCTGGTTTGTACTTTCCCTTTCCTATCAGACTCTAAAGAAAAATCACCTTTGCACCCCCTTGCAGTTTGTATGTGCTTATTTTTAGAACTGTTTGACAATTATCCAAGGGTCTAAGACTAACAGATGGCCTGTCTTAAAGCCTCATATGTTCACTAGTTTGCACTTCTGACAAACAGTAAATGTACTCAAGAGTGTGCCATAAACAGGGCTGAATGAATACTCAGAACACAATTTAGTTAATACACTTCATTAAAACTGATAGTAGTAACCAATGTTTCCCATAAAACCAGGTGTTAATTGCCCTTCCAGTTGTTTCAGGTAACTTATGCAGTGACATTTATATGTTTAGATCATAGTTTTTCAGGCAGCACAATACTACTTCTTTCCTTTCCCTTGGTATTTCACCCACTACATAAAATGCTTGTAACAAGTGAACTCCAAGTTATCATGGTATGCAATAAAAAAAAAAAATTGTCAGGCAAGACAGGTTCACATGTCCCTTCTTTATTTGAAGAGTCCCTTGAAATGGAGGTAGAGGCAAACGAAAGGTGGCACATCCTTTGTGAAAGGCACCGGCTGCCTGTGTTACGGCTGCCTTCATCTCTGAGCATCTGATAACTTGCCATTCGTCAGTCAGTCCCTGTGTCAGCACACTTTGAGATGGCACTTCAACAAATGCAGGTAGAAAGCTGTCCTTTACAAGTTATTGAACCAGGGAAAAAAAAATCATTTTGAGTGTCTAAGAAAATATGCCTGGAGGTTTGGTGTCTGCTGAAAAGCGAAGTTGCCCGTTTCCAATGGAAATAGCTGCCTCTGAGTTACTCTGATGCTTGCACGTGATTACTCCAGGGGTAAATGCACCTTTCACTGGTGCTGGGACACACAAACGCTCATCCACTCATCTGTGCCGGGACTGAGCCTCTCTAGGGGTTTCTGTACCCACCAGGGAGGATGAGGACCTCCCTCAGTGCCTGCTCACCTGAGGCACCCCCTCAGCCCTCCAGAAACCCGCCCGGCTCCTCCAGTGCTCAGGACCCGGCACCTCATCTGCCGTCCAAGGGAACATAACATTTACAGTGGGGCAAAGCCGTTCCACACGTGACTGCCTGGATGCTGATGCCTTTTCTCAGTCACTCTTTTTCCTCCACAGCTGCAGGTGTGGGTGTGCAGGGCTGGCCGAGCCCCGCATCCCGCCCGGCCTCAGTGTGCTCCTGACCACACTGCTTCTGCCCATTTCAACCCATTCTTGGATTTTGATAGGCATTTCTCAGTTATTCTGGTTTGAAAAATTACCTTTCTATATAAATACCTTTCTTGGAGTTATTTTTCCCAGTGCCAGCTTCCTCATATCCACTAAGAATTATTAGACGATTTATGAATTTAATTTCTCTTCTAATTCAGATTGTTTAGTCCTAATCAGACTTCGAAAACTCACCTAACATGCCATCCCCTTTCCACTTGAGACTAATAATTTTGTATCATCAGTCTTCTAGATCTGCCATCTCTATTCTTCTCTAAAACTCAGAAGAAACCTAGTTAAGCCTAATGCAAGTGAACTCCAAGCACAGCCTAAGCCTGGCATAGCCTCTTGTATTCTATTAAATGCCTCACCAGTAAGTCTCTATGTTTCTTCCAAAAACACTGGGTAAAACACTGAAGCACAAAAGCAAACTGAAGCCTTTGGGAAAATCTCCTTACCACAGCACTTTGGAAATAAAAAACACTGAGGAATACATTATTAAGAGATAACCAGAGTCTTCTTTTAGAGAAACTAGCTGTAAACACACCGTGATTCACTGAGGCACCCAATGAAAACAAGGAGCTAATAATACCTGTCCTGAGGGACCACACGCTCCTGAGAATTTCACTCAGAAATGCAAATTTATCAGCATCCTTGTAGTCTCCAGTATGCCATGCACAAGATCAAAAATAAGCCGAGGGAAGAACCTTACACTTCCTAAATATAAAGCGAGAGGGACAAATTACTGTTGTCAGAAGCGCATGAAGCCATAATATTTTTAGAATACCTTCACTCCTTCCTCAGCCCCACTGTTACTCCCTGACTGGATTCCAGAGCCATTTCTGATCCCAAGAGCAGAAAATGGTTTGCAGGATTTTTTTGCTCCGCTGACAGTGGTGCTGCTTTCACCTGGGCTTGGTCAGTCCATGTTTTCCTGGGAAGCTGGTCCCACAGCCACTGGGGTCACAGCCACCCCTGCTCCTCCATGATGTGTCACAAACCCAGCATGCCTGTGCCCAGCTTTGAAGTGACCCTCCAAAGCTGTCCTTGACAATGCAAACACCCACCTCCAGTCTGTTTTCAAACCTCAGCTTCAGTAACCAGAGAAAGCATCTCCTGCCCACAGGGACACTCCTTTGCCCCTGCTACACCAGAAACCCCAATGCACACCCCAGTGCTGACCTGTTTCCAATCTACTTACAGGTCCTACTCAGGGAAGCAATGTTTCAAAATAATTTTCAAGAGGTAAACCATTTTACAGGAATCTTTCTTAGGTTTTCCTCTAAAAGCATGAAATTGTTGATTTCTTAGAAACCAATCCAAATCTGATCTCATTAATCCCTCCTTGATCTAAAGTAAATCATATTGCATAAGCCAGTTAATTGTTCACTTCTGTGAGGGCTGGAATCATCATTGTGGAACATGGTGTGACTCCTCTAAACACCAAATGATTTTCTGATTGGGTCTTTATTACAGGACATGGGGAAAAATACTTAGAGCAAAAGTGAAACACTTTACACAACACCTTTAGAAGTTAGAATGCATAGTGCAAAGCTTCACTGAGGGACTGTTTCCATGGGAATATAAATCAACAAAAGCCAGGAAATTGAAAGTTGAACATAAAACTTGCTCTGCTGTTCTCTGGTATGGCAAGGGTCACCGAACATCTGATTACTTTTTGTTGTTTTTCCCCTTGGCACCACCTAGGTATTCCTGGTATTAAGGACAGGTATATAACAATTTCTGTCTTAACTGTGAATTTTAATGCAATTTAACAAGGGCAGTTCTCACATTCATAACAGGCAACATCCTCCACTGAATGATGGGAGCTGCAGCTGATCCAAGTTCCTTGGGCCAAATAAGCAAGTGTGGACAGCCAGACTTGACACAAGCAGCACCTGCCTGCAGTAGGACCACAGCCCTTTGACCACTCATTCCTTTAAGAAGCAGCAACTAAGTAAAATTCCCTCTAATGGAATACTGATCTGACAAATTGTATTGCCTTGTGTTATGGATACACTTTCCTTAGGGGCAGATAAATATTCCTGTCACATGGCACCCACACACTGCTGGTGCTGACAAAACAGCTGGTCAGTGACCTGTTGCCTTGGACATAATGGTTGTTATTGCTGGTTTCCAATTTCAAAAGGGGAATAAAAATCCTCCAATGCAAGTAGCTCTGCTATAAAATAGCAAGGCCATAGTTACAGAAGTGCTTTACACGCTGCCCCATTAGTGTAGATGCTACCAGCAGAGCAGAAATCTGCAGACAGACCTGTGCTTTGCCCACTGCCACAAGGAATTAACCCTGGAGGAGTTGGAGTGTAAAAGAGCCATGCCCAATTTGTTCTTGTAAGTAAAAGAGGGGACAAAACACCACCAACATGAGCCTTTTCCTCAAAGACATCACAGGACAAACCAGGAAGGCAGCATTGCTATGGTATGTGTGCAAAACAACTGGGTTAAATGGGATTCTCCAGCCATTGCTACTCCATTACAACAGTGTCACTGGTCTCAGGAAAATCTGCTTTTTAAACAGCAAGATGCCACATCTTAAACAATCCTGATTTCATGCAAAGACTAAGAGCATGTGCCAGCCCCAAAGGAGGGCACATTTTTCAGAAGTAAGTGTGTTTTAAACAACCTCACTGCTCCTTTTGGAGACACAATAATGTAACACACAGATGACAGATATGCCATACACAGCCAAACCTCAATGCCCATGGCAATTTATTCAGGTTTAACTGTGCGGCAGAAACAAATGAGGAGGCTGGGTAGTCAGGCAGGAGCTCTCCCCCAAGGCTGGCACAGTGTGGGCACTGCTTTGGCCATTCTTGCTTGGTGCAAAGCCAAGGCAATGGGGGTGTGGGGACAGGCTCTGCATGGAGGTGACCTCTGGGTGTCCATACTGCCTTCCCAGGATGTGGCACACAAGACACACAGCACACTCTGCAGTGCATCAGCTCGAGCACAGCTGAGTGATAAGCTCAGGACTGCTGCTGCCAAATCTGGTCTGGCTCATGCAGAGCTGGGGTGACAGAGCCTCGCTGAACCCAAGCTGACCTTGCACAGAGCCATGAGCTGTCTCTACACTGATCCCATCAGCACATACCATCTCACTCTGTCATCCAGATTTTTCCAACAAAGCCCCATCACCTCACTGAGGATACAGTTTAGTATCTCATAAGTTATTCCATTAACATGAAGGGAACATTGGTGATTACTGCCCAGGTCGGGTCATTGCACACATGCACCCAACCCTGCACCAAACACTCCCACCACTTCTCATTTTACATAAGCAGAACAGGCACAACGTGAAAAGAAGCTGTATCCTGAATGGTTTTTCCTTTCTCCTCTGGTCAAAGGGAGGTATAAAACTACTCTCAAAATACAATGTTAAAGCAGGGTATAATTAGGCAAATAACAGTATATGATTGAATGTACTTCTCTGGAAGGAACAACGGAAGAAGCAAACAGCAAGGCTGTTCCAGGCTCGTTTTCAGATCCCTGGGCTGGACTGAGAATACTGACAGCCTTCCTGACAGGAGCATGGAGGCGCAGGCAGTGACAGTCCTATACACACAGCCAGGGGCAGAAAAGCCAGTAGACGACTGACTTTCTAACAATTCCTTATCCTTTTGCTGTTCTGGCCAATTTTTTTCCTGGCCACTCATCATGCTTGCTGCATGTATCTGACCTCACAGAAGAATGAGAACAGGTAAGGCAGGGAGGAATTAATAGGAGTTTCTCTTACAGTCTTTAAAATCCCCCTGGGAAAAATGGCCCTTGGGATGGGGTCACAGGGCAGGACCCCTATCCTCAGCTCTCTGCAGCAGCCAGGGCTGCTGCTCCTGCTGCCTTCCACTGGCTGAGGAGATAAACCCTAGGATTACACCCTAAATCTCTTACTCTGGAAATCAGGGGTACACACAAGGGCTTTTAAATTTCTTCATGAAATTATTTTTCAAATTCCTTCTAAGCAGTAAAAGTGATGGGGCCTCCACCAGCACCACAGCAGTAGGCAACAGCAGTACAGTATCACTCCAGGATTTCCTGTCTGGAGTCTAAGCTTCACATCTGAAATACAGCACACACACAACATTTGTATGACAGAGGAAACACAAGACGCTTGCCACACATTTATTATCTTCCTGGGGAAATGATATAGAGGACAAAAGAGACTATATTTACTCCCTCCCCAGCTGCTTTTACAATCTAATAATTTATTTCTCCTGGACATAAATTTCAGATTTAAACGAAATCCCTGAAACCTAAAGATGCCACATGGTAGAGGCTAGGGCAGTATTTCTTTCTGTTTTGGAGATGGAGTGCTTAATGCATTGCTCAGTTAACCAGAAGCCTTAAAATTTAGTGGGGCGGGGGTGGAAAGAGACAAGCAATTAGACTGTGGCAGACCCTCGATGCAAATACAGGTGACTGTGATTACTACCTTGATACACAGAGTTAAAAATATCTGGTTATTGAAAATTATTTTCTCAGTCCACAGGGGTTTATCTAGGTTTAGGCTGAGATGTTTATTTTTTCTGCAGCAGCTGTACTGGGGATTCTTTTACAACATTTTCCTTACACAGAAGCTATATATCATTCATATTTCTGAAAGCTGAGGCGATTTCTATGATGTAAGAAATCTCTGCAATTAGAAACAAAAATATCTTTTTTCCAAAAAATAAAATGAATCTCCAAACCCTTCAAGGCAACAACTAAGATAGCAGTGCTCTTAGGGCAAATGTAAAATTCCAGGGCATAAATTCATGCTAACTGCTACAAATATATCCATCTGTTCACAGACTAACTAGTGACTGAAACTGATGAGTCCATTGAAATGTAATTTTTGAGTCCACTAGCGTCTGTTCTCTTCTAGTAATAAACTAAATGCTTTTCAATAACTCTGCTGCTTTTCAATGCCAATTTCCATTTAAGTAGGCTCAGGTTCTCTCTAAAAAAACCCCCTAAAATTAAAACAGCAAATGCCTTTTCTTTCCAAAGGTCAAACTCAGCTTTTAAAGAACATGCAACATTTCTGCAAGGCAGAGAGGACAAAACTCCAATCAGATAAATGGGCTGTGTAATGATTGAGAACCACGGCTGCCTCAGGTTTCTGAATGGGCTGTAGCATAGAATTTGGCACAGACTGATGTTGAAGCTTATATCTCTTTTACTGCAGACAAGAAATTCACTGAAATATATAAATAATGAATGTGGCTGGGGATCTCTGCTGGTACTACTGCTGGTTCTGCAAGATGCAGGAGCAGAAACACACTGCTCCATGTTTTTGTTATTAGGGAATCCTTGTTCTCCAACAATAAACACAGAATATTTTATCTGAAATGGCTTCTGCAGCACGTCCAATATAAGTTTCAGCTCTCTAGAAGTGCCAGCAAACTGCAGAAAGATAAGTTACAAAGACATACCTAATTTGCTGTGATGAATTGTGTGCATGCTTCAGTGATCAAAACTGCAGCTGAGACCTATTATATTTAATGATCTAGACATTTCTTGTGAAAACACTCAGGCATATACTGTTATGTCTGGACAAGCATCCCCACTTCAGTCTTTCTAAGCAAACGAAGAGACTGAACTTTTTAAAAGGATGCTGTACAGCACCCTCAATGAGCTCCTTAAAACTGAGGCTGATCAAGCTCCACAATTTTCTTTAAATAATGCTTATACTCTGCCCTTTCCAGTGCAGCATCCCTCTTGCTTTGAAAAACAGTCAGTTCCTCTGGATGCTAGCGACACTTACAGGAGGCAACGGAGCTAGTCTGTGCTCAGACCCCAAACTATGCTCCACAGCAGCCACTACAGCAGGGGAAAATCAAAGGGGCTGGATCAGACATCTCTTCCCACCAGCAAAGAAAATCTCTGACGAGACATTTCAGAGAGAAAACAAAAGGAAAAAAAAATTATTTGTCTACATATTACACAAGCATTCTGTTTCTATTTTAAGGGCTCTGCCCTGCTTACAAAGGCATGTGCTACCCAGCGCGGCAGGGCCAGGCAGGGGTGGCCGCTTGTGCTGTCCCTGAGGACACTGCTCCTGCACAGCCAGCTGTGCCATGGCCACGCTCACAGCCCCTGTGCTCACAGCTTATGGCCCCTGTGCTCCAGCCTCTCCACACAGCAGCAGGAAGCAGGGCTTCCTACCACCCTCCTGTGGGGACAGGGATGTCACCTTGTGAACACGTGAAGGTCTTTGGAATAAAAGCTCTGAGGTTTCCAGGGCTTTATGTCTGGCTACTCCAAAATTGTCCAGCATGGAACAGGGTATATTATTCAACCTTGCCTTTCCAAATTTACAAAACAGAAAAAAAAAAAAAAACGCCTCTGAAAATGTGCTGATAAACTGAATTCATTCATGGTTATAAGAACCACAGAGATCTGCAGAGAAAATCCACAGAATTTTCTTGCTATACACATCCTGGAGCTCTCCCTCCCTGGTCAGTCTGAACCTCTTTCTATCATTCATTGTTCAACAAAACACAGCAAAATATAAACATGTGCTTTTGACTCTAGAAATAAGGATTTCAAAGTGCTGAAATTTTTATTCACCTGAGGAGCTGCTAAATACTATCACAGTGGTAATTTGTGATAGTGTGGTAAAGAATGAAGAAAAGGTATTTGTTAATTGTTGACATAACAAAATTAATTTTCCATCCCTAAACTTTTTCTCATCTCTCCTGTGAGCTCTGATGCAATGTTACTGACTGGCACTGCTGAAATGCCAACTTGCATTTCTCATCCTTAATTTCTCTCTAAATGTCATTAGTAATTGTTATTGCCAGACCAGAGAGTGCAATCTGGTCTTTCTGAAAGAAAATCCATTTCTCATTTCTTCTCCTGTGCTTCCTCCTTTTGGTCAGGATGGATGTTTAACACAGCCCGTGTGCTCTGCTGCCATGAGGAGGGGAATGCATTAATGGATCTGGAAGTACAACACTCCTGCTTTATTTATTTACATATAGTATGCCTGGATCCTTATGAATATCAAATTGTATATTCAGAAGGGTCTTCAAAGCACATCTTTCACAAACACTAACAAGTCTTAATTGAATAAAGCTAACAAGTAGGCGAAAGGAACACCCTTCAATGTGTGCATACAGACTCCTTTCTGGATGCTTCCATAATTTATCCTTTCTGGTGGGCAGCAATGCTGTCAAATATAAAAGCATATTATATGATTTTCCTCTCTTTTAGTCACATGGAAAACAAATTTCTTTTGTGAGATACGTAAACTAGTCTAGCTTTGTTCTGGATTAATGTATCACCCTCATTGCCCCAAAAAGTAAAATTGTTTCCACCACTAAGAGGGGAGGTGAGCTTGTACACCTGTGTGCAAAGGAAAACCTGCCAGAGCAAAAGGCTGGCTCCTTGCATATCACTATGTATTGAGCCAGAGATGTGTACAGTTATGTGCAGCACCTACAAAATTTGGTCTCTGGTGCTCAGAGGCAAATAGCACCTTGGCACATTGAGTCACTTTCAGGGAGGATTCTGTGTCACAACAGACCTTTAACAGATCTCCCCATAATCACCACATCTTACACTTCCACATCTCCATTATATTTTGTAAGGTATATAAAGGAATTAATTCAAAGCTAAGCTGCATTTCCCTACCCATTAACTAAAGGCATCTTATCTCAAAATAAATAGACATTTGAACATTTCCAGCCAGGAATTGTGCTTTCAATAAGCACAATTGATGCATATACATTGTCTCTTGGCGGCTTACACTCCTGCCCATCTGTTGGGATGGCATGGTGCCTGCGCAAAAGTTGGTTGGACCCTTGCCCTAGGGCATAGATGACAGGCAACGACGGGTTTAGCTGGGCAGCCTGAGCAGCAGCTCCAAGTGCCATCTCTGCTGGAGGAAGCCCCGTGTGTGTGCCAGCCCTGCCACATTGCAGCGACATGCCTCCTTACACTTGATCACACATGTTGACACTTGGGTGCGCTTAAGTGCATTAATGGCTAAAACGATGCCTTTCACCTGGCTCCCTGCTCTTTTCCTCCACTCTGCACGGCTGCTGGGTTTTCTGCACATGTTAATGTGAAGTTGTGTGCACTTTGCTAGCCAGGGCCAGCCACAGAATGGCCCTAACGTTTAAGAAGTGAAGGAGGGGTTTTTGTTATGGGCCATGCTGCTCCAGTGCCAGACATATCTTCATCTCAGGTGAGAGATCTTTGTGCCTCTCACTGAAGAGACCTCAGACAGGATAAAGACGCAGCAATATATTGATCAGAACCATCTGTCCAAATGAAAACGTTACACCCTGGCACTACCCACACACAGGGCAATTCAAGCTTTCTGCACCCTCCTTTGTTGCAGCAGAGGTGGCCACACAAAGAGGCCACATGGCCTGGATTCCATTACTGTCCCAGCAGCCCCAGCACACACCCCCTGCCCGTGTGCAGGGAAGAAGGTGCTGCCTGACAAACCACACAGGAGTGTGTGAGCATGAGCAGCCCCTGCTCTTACATTGACCTCTGTGGATGTCAGGCCCAGGAAACCTCTGGCATTCCCTGCACAGAGCCCCAGCTGCAGCTGCTGCACACCCAGCACCAGCCCCACATAGTCTGCAATGGATTTTCTTAGCTTTGGTCCTTGCCAGAGCCTATTCCTAACTCTAAAGTTTCAAACAGCCATAAATTCCTCCTCCTCCTCCTCTGAATTTAAACACACACATTGAAAACCAGAGACCTTATAGGTAAAAACTGTTCCCTACTGTGAAAACACATCACAGATAAAACTTGTGGTTTTGCAGTCCATAAAGAACGTTCAGGCAGGCAGACTCAACATGATGGGTATGTGCCTACAGCACTTTTAATTTTTAATTATTGTTAGTTATAATTATCTGACTGTGTCTGAATGAAACCCAGCAATACGGCTGGAATAGATTTTGGTAGTCTTGTAATTTATTAGCTGTGTAACTACTAATAATTAAAATTTAACAATACTCCAAGCACCACAGCAACATTTTTTTAAGAAACACTAGCCAAATCTGCTAGGATAACTGACTAGTCATTTTCACAATTTTAAAGAATGGATGACATTAAAAAAATTTAAAGATTAAAAAATAAAAGTATAAAAGAAGGAGAAATAGCTAACAGGTTTTTCAAAGGCTATTAAAATACAAAATGCAAAGATAAAAAGCTGTTTTAAAAGAAAAAAAAGGATGTTGCTTGCAGAAAATTTATTCCACATATGACTTTGTGTATGCTTTCTGTGAAATTTAAAAAGATATTGTGGTATGTTTTAGTAAGAAGCTCTTGGTGTTTGCCATCTAACCCACACTAAGTCCTGAAATACACCAAGTTACATCAAATGAAAGCACTGCCTTGAGATAGAGCCACATTTCAGGTCCCATTTGTCCTGCCATCCACACACTCTCAAGGAGAAACATTTTCTGCAACTTCCAAGATACCATGGAATTGTCTTTCTCTCACTGCCTGAATGGACACTGGGGCACAGAAGCCCTGAGATTCTGCACTGCTGCAAGCACAAGGCTGGTTGAAAGAAAAATTTTACTTCTACTTAAGTAAGTGTTCTTATGCCCCCAGAAAGCAGCTAAAGTCCATTTTTCAAATAGAAGCTGGAGATATGGCTGGGTACAGACTCAAAATTGCTGGAGTCTTTCTTCAGTGCTCCAGTGGTGGTGAAGGGAGCCCTTGGACACAGCCCTGCAGACTCGCCTGCAGGCGGGTGGATCACAGCCAAGCCAAGGGGCTCTGGCTCCCCTCTGTGCCTCAGGGACACTGCTGCACCCAGATGGCCCCAGGGACCACTGGCATGAGCAGCTGCACATGTGGCTCCCCACTGCCCCCTCCCAGGGAGGCCAGCACAGGCACAGAGCAGCTCCCGTGTGTCCCCCACTGGGTCACATCAGACCACAGGGCAGCTCGCTGTGCTGTCCCCTCACCTGGGCAGGTCACAGCCCTCTATGTCCTCACAGCCCTATGGTCTGATGTGGCACATCTAACATCAAGCTGATATTAAAAGCAGAGTTAAAAAGAGAAAACCTGCTTAGGGCTTGATCTGCTGTAATCAGCAGAAAGAATCCCAAGGACTTTGATGTGGACCAAATCAAGCCCCTGGAGGACATTCATGGTAAATCATTATTAATATAATGAGTGCAATTTCTGTGCAGCAGCTCATTCCTGTTTATGGATATATGAAAATTGCCAGCTTTTCACATGAAATAAAAAGAGAGGGGAGACAGACCACAGTGCTAGCCAATGAGCCATAGTAGTTCCTTTTGATATGTGTACTTTTAAAAAACTGGGCATTTCAAATGACAGCACATTCCTCCAGTGAAACTCTCTTAATTTAGTGGTTTGACATATCTCCAAATCTGAGCAGAAAAGAAAGTCCTTTATTCATATCAGGCAATAAAACACCTGAACACCTGTGCTAGGAACGACCTGGCAGGTACCCTGCTCCCTTGGTACCTGGATTATTTGCCATTGTTTATTACATCCCTTGCCTTAGTTTTCATCAATTGTAATCATTTAGGAGGAAACAGTGTGATTAACAGTACACAAGCAAACAGCAGGAATTAATCCTTTAAATACAAATACTTCACCGGTTATGTGATGGCTCCTTGGAAAAGCAGTGTGGCAAAAGAGTGCACACAAAAATCCTTCTCAAGTTTTCTCTGAAAACCACTGCTCAGTCACAATTTGCTTAGTACAATTCTCAATGCAAACACCTGAGGAGGGATCTCTCCTTGCTGTGAATCACACCACAAATATAACTCCCAGCACCCATTGTGTGTCCCCATTTCTGACCCATCTTTGGGGCGGGCAGGGTTCCCTGCTACATTTTAAACAGCAAAAATTAAAATTTCACTTGTCAAAGAGCAAGCTCATCTGCCATGTCCAAGTGCCCATGGCTCCAGCTGCCTCTGAGGAGCTGGGCTAGCAGCTCCCAGCACAGTTCCTGAGATGGGGATCTGTCTGAAAGGGCTCCTTCTGCCCTACATGTGAGGAAACCCCAACCCTGCACCTCTACACTTGTTTCAGTGAGCATGTTTCAGCAGGGGGAATGAAATGCCATAGCCTTAGTGTTTTATATATTAGCTATAAATTCAACCTTTTTCCAGGAGAATTTCATGATATTCATAGCTGTCAATTGTACAAAGTGAGGATGTGAAAAACACAGAGCTGCCAGCCTTTCCTCTTCTGCCCTAAGGGTGTGTGGGGTTATCACACATACTATTTCCTTTGTGTTTCATGCTTAACCTTCCCATGTTTTCCTTCCTTACTTCCAGTGAGATAATGTAAGCAGTTAAGTAGCATTTTGTTTTCTTTTCTTGTAACAATATCATCAAAGTAACATCACTGACTCATTGCTCCAGATTCTCACCAAAATTTCCACCGTTTATAAAGCATGTTCAGTTCCTTGGAGCGTTCCTAAGCCTTGGTTTTACAGCTCCATCAGATGGTGTAAACTTCAAAGCAAAAACCTGTATTAAAATACAACTACTAGGGTCAGCAGCACACAGAGGGTTTGAATACTTCCAGAGTATTAAGCTACCAAAGAAGTATCTGCACCAGCCACTAGAGGTATATTTACAGCAGCATTTACAGTTTTTCATCACATGGCACACACATTGTTTAAAAGAAATGTTCAAAAATCAGCAAGGCTAGTCCATGCCAGTCTGTAACATCTCTAAAAGTTACCTTTTCCCTTTGCTGCCATTTTCCCCACCTTCCTTGTTTTTCCTGCTTTTCTACAAGCATCCCATTCTGAATTTCTTCTTGAAATAGTTGAATGCTCAATCTTTTAAAGTGTATTTTCAGTGGTTTCACTTGAAAATACAAAGAAGGAAAACAGTGTGTAGGTTCAGGTTTTGATACCAGTTATTTCATGCCAGTAGGAAAGCAAGTTCAGAGCTGAACAGTCAAATCCATCAAGCAGAACCCCTTGATGGAGGCTGATTTGCCCACATAAGATAATTGCACAGTTAAAGACACAGAAAGGTTTATGCAGATTTAACCCCAAGTAGCAGCTGAACAACTGGTTCACTAAAATAATACTAAATCTTCATTACTCAACAAAAATATAACCAACATTTGAGGAATTTAGAGCAGGCAGCTTACACACCAGAAACTAATGAGATAATCATGCCAAGGCAAACTGGTTCAAAAGTCTTACACATTTCTAACTGATTTATACACACATTTTGTGTCCGCCTTGGCTCCAATATTTGCATTAGTAAATTCCCTGGCATAAAGTAAACACACATTTCTGAGTCACTACTGAAATAAAGACTAAAACTGTGCAGCTAAGTATTGCATTTTCATGTAGCCAACATAATTCAAAACTGCTCATGTAATTATTATGCATTATTATAAGCAGAAAAATTTTGAGTGCAGAAAAATCCTGCATAAAAACTGAAAAATTACAATCCTAATTTATATGATTAAAGCTGACATTTGCAGCAATTGTGCAATGCACAAAACTTCAGAATTGAAACACTATGTAATTAAAATCTGTGATTGCAAAAAATAGGCTGCTTAGACTATAATTTAACCAGGTTCTCTTTATTTGATCATCTGATTCTAAAGGTTAATGCAGTGGCCTAGGAAGCCAGTGTTCCCATTTTAATTGTGCTGGCATTTTGACCAAACACCACTTTTAGGGAGATATGGGAGGAAAAAAATCAAAGCTGTCTTTGCAAGCCACTGCTGCCTTCATAAAACGTTCATAGTGAGAACACACAAACCCAAAATCTGCTGACTTTATTAAAATATTAACAAGGTATAGTTAAAACTTTTGTACACTTATGCAAATCAGGTCGCTAGAACAAGGGAAAGGCGGGATCCCCTGGGAGAAAAAAAATATAAAATCAACAAAGTGAAAAGATCAGCCATCCTTCCACAGCATGACAGCACAACACAAGAGGCAGCAGCTTGGGAATTCAGCAAGATAAATAAAAACCCTCCAAAGTTTAAGTAAATCGTGGTTTATAAAGCTAATACATTTAAATGAGGCATATGGTACCATTCTATAAAAAGACTGCCTTTCCCAGGGGATGGGAGGGGTGGTGTTGGTGGCCGTGCTGCACAGGTGAGATGGGTGTGAGGAGGCAGCCAGGGTGGGCACCTCTGTGCCAGGGCAGGCTCTGGGCTCCACTGCCCAAGAGGAGCCCTGCACACACACATGGAGCAGCTTCAGTGTGTCTGTGGGTTCAGCACCAGGGCTATTGTGGGGTTTTACCCCCAGCCTCCCTGCTCCAAGGAGGCCTCTGGGGTCAGGGCTCCAAGCGTGGCTGCAGCAGCATGCCCAGGTCAGGGCTCAGCCCCTGCAGAAGGATTTGTGCCCCTGGGAATGGGTGTGAGCTCTGGCTCTGTGGAGGCTACAGCTGCTGTGGCTGCAGCCCCAGAGCTGCCAGGGACAGTGGTGTGGGAGGCCTGGGGTGCAGGGCCCAGCCTGGCAATGTGCTGCTGCCTGGGAGGAGCCTCTACCTGAGCATCGTGTCGAGATGCACCCATGCTGTCTCATACTCAGCAGGGAAAATTCCTTTACTTATGATTTAGCAGCAGGGAAGGGGATGGGGCAGCTACCATTTGCTTAGTCTTTGTATGTTAATCAGTCCCTAAATTATTAATGGAGAAAAAGAAATTATTTACAAGGTGTTTGACGTAGACATGTAAGGATGTAGCAACACTACTGTCAAGAGAAATACTCATAAATCATTATATCTGTCTTGTCTTATTTATTTATTTATTCCAGCCATGCTCAGAGACCTTTTTCTCCTCCAGGCACCCAAGGAGGTAAGAGGAGACTGAGAGACTGTTTAAGGGCAGAAGAGACCATACCAAGGTTATGCACCTTTTCTAAATGCTGCACAAGGGTGACAATTGCACAGAGAAATCAACAGCTTTAGCTTTGTTTTTACTCCTGTTGTAAACATACCTGAAGCTCTGTTTGAAAGAAGAACTTCTGTGGGCACTGGGAACAGTCATAAATTTTGTCTTCCTGCCCGTGCACTGCAAAGATGTGCTGCTGCAGTTTGTTTGCCTGTACAAAAACTGAAAAAATACAGTACTGTTAGTTGAGATTGCTTCATATAAGGCACCTGGTCTCAAACTACACTTCAGAGTCTCTGCAACTGTAAAAGGTCCAAGGATATCTGCCAGAGAAGTGCTGATACACTTGGTTCAGCAGAATTTCCTTACAAGTACTCAATTTAGAGTCTCCAGGCTGACAGTCAGCTTACTTTTAACAGACTTTACATCCTGTATGGATTTTTGATATTTCGCATAAAGCTAACACTGTCCAGGTAACTGGAAGAACTCAGCCTTCAGACCAAAGAGAGGACGTCACTGCTCCCATGGGGAGCCCTGTGCCCATGGCAGGTGCATCAGATGCATTTTTAATGCAGGACAACTGGGCCAGGAGAAGCATTGATGGCTGGTCTGGAAGATACGTGGCCCAGAACAGCATTTCTGGCAGAAATGTGAATCTGAAAGGGCAGACTTGCCACAATTTTTAGATCTTTTAAATAAGTTGTCTATTCAGTATTAAAGAAAAATATTATTGTTTAACATCACAAATATCACAGCATCTGCATTATGATTCTGGATTGACAATTATTCTGATTTTACCAAGGGAAATTTTGAAGCGGAATATATTGAACCACAGCTTTAGCTGGTAAAAAAATATATCTATATCTGATTTAATTTTTGTGTCACTTTACATGAATGGTCACCTGTATGTGAAAATGGCTTCTTCAGCAGAATTTAACAAATGCATCCAAAATTTTTTACAGCACATTTCAGAAAGAATATATTAACTCCAAGCTCACACAAAAAGCAGTTTCTCAAATGGTGGGTCAAACCCTAAAGAATGTAGGTTCACCTTATTCCCACCAAAGTTAAAGCAATAGCAGGTCATGCCCCTTTACTGACAACAGGCCCACAGTGACACCTACACCATCCTTATCTCTCAAACAGATCAGAAATGCAGATGTTAACTACTGTGTTGAAGAGAGTATAAAAGGCAGCCTTTAGCATGCACCCTGCAGATCCTGGAAAAGCAAGACTCACCCGTGATCATTTGCACTGATGAGACAGCTTAAATGATCTACAGAGAAGGAATACCTAGCAGGCTCTCAGACAGAATTTAGAAATGTACCACTGTAAGAAAACTGGATTAAAAAAAAAACTCTGAGACAGCAGCTGGCAAAACCATAGAGTTGTACAATTTGGTGTTATCAAACATTTACTCCCATTTACTCAGCACTATAAGCAGACCATGAACCACCTGGCCTTTAAAGAGTCCTTGCTCAGGTGAATTAGGGCTTGCAAGAGCAGGTCCATCCCTTGCAAGTCCTGCCCTTGCAAACACACAGCACCTGTGAGTCACCAGGCAAAATGTAAATGTTTGGAGGCGTGGGGGCCATGGAGAGCCTGCTGCGTGTGGCAGTGCTGCTTGGTGTCAGATGCCACAGAGCTGCTCGGCAGAGCGAGCCCCAGCTCAGACAGAGGATATTTGAACATTTCCAAGCACAGTATTTCTTTTTCCCAGGGAAAGGAATACAGTATTTTACAAATCCCCCGAGTGTCATTTCTGGATCTAGCCATGCACGCTGAGGCTTGTCTTGGCCTCCCTGTCTTACCTGTGAAACAAACAGGGCATTTGAATGTGCCTCCCATCCCCTCAAAGCTGTGCTCAATCAGGTGACACAGGAGCTTTGCCGGAGAGTCAAACATCTGGTTACACAGCTTGCACTCATGATTGATGCCTTCCTCTGCAAGGTTCAAATGATACAACTTGTTAGTGACACAGCAGATTAGCGTCGGGGAGGCAGCAGCAGCCGGTGGGGAAGGCTGTGCTGGGCACAGGGCCCCCAGGAGCCCCAGGACCCCCAGCCCCAGAGCAGGAGGGGCTGCTGGAGCTCAGGGCTGCAGCCCCCACACCCCGGCTCTGCTGGGAGCTCCATCCAACACAGGGCTCCCAACAGCCCTGCCACAAAGGGACAGCAGCCCTGCCCTGGGTGCAGGGGATTAAAGAGTCAAACAGCATTTAAAAGCACTTTAATAGTGTGGATTCAGCCACCAGCACTGACAGAGGGCTGAAGTGATGTCTTCACCTCAGAGTACACTGCAAACATACAGGAGAGCAAGGAAGTGTTGGAGAATAGCAGGAGCTGAGAGCAGAGTGTCAGTGTAAATTTTTTTTATATCTTGGCTTTTTACAAGGTGTAGAGAAACCACTGAAGGTATTTTAATGTAATTTGATTGTGGATTTTCCTTGTCATATATCTTAAGTATTGAATACCCAGACCCCATTTTAGCTGTGTCTATATTCTAACTGAACTCAGTGAAATAGCAATAATTATTACCCTCGGTTAAGTCTAGCACTTTTGCAAGAAACTATGCTTCTCTATTTACTGAAGTTTGTGGTTCTGGGTACAGAGATTTTTTTTTGAAGAACTGAAGTCATGTTAAAGCAATTTTCACACATAAAACTAAACAATGCTTTGGTTTTCTTAAGAGAAGGGAGGGAGGGAGTTGCAGAATTTTAGAAAACATAGCATGTGGTTTATAAAAACTACCTAAAGAAACTACCTAAAAGGTTTTAATACTGTGCCTGGTTTCTGCAAATAACTCCCTAAAAGTGGTTCTTTCCTTCACTGTGGCAGCTCATGAGCTTCTCCTGAAAACACATTTTAAAAACTAAATAAATTCTTTCTTTTGTTCTACACTCACCTTTATATTTACATCCTCAAATATCAATGATTATTAATTTTTAGTTCCAAGATTGCTAAGAAATTACTACATTACCCCATTAACTAATCCTTGCCAAATGCATTTGGCTCTTACAAATAATGTGAGCCCTCATGAGCACGGTCTTTACTTACAGTTGCTTCAAATTAGCTTTTTCTATCTTAAAAGGGGCTAAAGAGAAGGGAAGTATTTCTTGCTATGAAGCCTTTGGTGCTATCAGGATTCCAAGGCCCCTGTACAAGGCTGGGACAGTGGGAGCTGCCCGTGCTGCCTCTGGAACCCTTGTGGCATTGCGTGCCCACAGTGAGTGCTCCACCAGAGCTGCGGGGGAATGGGGAGGCAGCGTGGGGACATGTAAACAGGTGAGTTGGGAAGGAGATAAAAAGAGAAAAGGCAAGAGCCAGGAACAGAAAGATGAAAGGGCTGGTAGCTCCATGGCAGCAGCTCTATGGATTCTCTTGGGAGCCACAAGCAGGGACTGGGATGTTTCTAGGACGCGTCGAGGTTTGCAATGCTCCGCTCGCGCAGCCTCCACGGGCGGGCACGCTGCCCTCTCCAGTGTGTACATTTCCAAACCAGGCCCTCTCCCCTCACTGTGGCCTAAGGCTGGAGTCTCCCATCAGACCCTTGCCTGAAAAGTTCTGGCTTTGTGTGAATTTTGCATCTGCTCCAGAGGGGAGAAGAGATGGGAAGGGACATGAGCCTCATGCTGAGCATGCCCAGCCACACTGCTGTGTACAGCAACCAAATGCTGCAATCAACCTGCAGAGGACAAAGCAGGAACTGGGGGGAATGGAACAAATGCCTTCTACGAATAAATCAGAGAAATCATGTTTGACATTAATTTTCTACCCTCTACATACTGGGTGTTCGGAAAACAGTGATTCATGTACAGCCTATGGTCCTGTGTGAGCACATGTGTTCATAAATACAGATGGACACATACTGATGACTAGACTGCTGCTCCTTTTCCAGCCTAAATATCTATAATTTGAGTAAAACTAAAAAAAGAAAAGAAAAACAAACAATGCTCAGCATTTCAGTTAAAGAATATCCTTACAAGCTTGGTATGTTTAATTAGGTAACAGAGATTGTGTATTTTCTTGGCTGATCCCTGCAGTATTTTAAATAGTTAAACCCATAACAAACAAACTAAAACTAGAATGAAAAATAATAAAACATAATGGGTTCCTGCAGATCTGGAAATTTATCCCACTCGAGGCAAGACCTTTTGATTTGCAAATCCACTTCTGAATTATAAGGCCTTCTCCTCACCGGTGGGGGTTTTTATTCCACTCCCACAGGAGTCCATTATGTATTTCTTGTGTCTATAAAACCATCCAGAAAGAAAAAAAGGGGGAAAAAGTACCATGGTTAGCATGACAAACGCTTCTCTTTTCATGCATGTGTATTCAAAATATGAAAATACCCAAAGATATAGATAGAATTGCTGCTATAATCACTCTCTCCTCTATGGCATTTTACAGCATATTATTTTACACAGAAACACAGCACATGTACAGGGATACTCAGTCACCTTTGGAGAATAACTTCCTTGAATTATATAAGATCATCTAGGTACCTGCAAGGAGGCTTTTTGACAATGTGGTGTGACAGTCAAATGTGTGGTGCTGGGCAAAAGCAAACATATCATCATTTCCCTCATTCTTATTCGCCTTTTTTGTTCTAGCATGACAAGCATCTATGAGAGACCTACATAACTCAAGTGAATTATGCAGCCCCTCTCATTTGTAAAATAAAATGCAGATTTTTACAGTTTGTTATGCCAGATCTTCTCCCATTTCTTCATAAGCGTATCTATGGAGGGATCAGATGATTACAGGACTAAACAAGCAATGCACAGCAAACAAGAATCTTGGGTTTCTTGCCTTTTTTTCCTGAGCTCAAAATAATAAGCATTAATTTTACACTTCATTTCTCAAAAAAATAATAGGATGTGCTCTTGTTTAAAACAAGCAGGCCTGCTGGATTCTGTCAGGCTGAAACTATGTCAGGCCAAAAGAGGAACAGAGCGCTTTGTGTAAAAGTATCATGGGGAGATGATAGTATCCTGTAATGTTTTCAGTACCTACTTTTGTCTCCAAAAGCATTTGATCCCTGGCAGACACATACTTATTTCCATACTGGTCTTGAGGGAAGCCAGTAGGAATGAGAGCTGATTATCTGAATCCTGAAGGTGAAACCTGGGTGGTGCCCGCTGATGTCAAAGGCAGGCGTTTGTATAAATTTGGAGGTACATAATTTACTGCCTGTTAGTGAGGATTAGTGGGCTGCCAGACCCAGCTGAACCGTGGTGGCAGAGCACGTCACTCATTGTTCCCAAGGCCGGGCGCCTTTGCAGGATAGTTTTAAATATGTTGATGGAGTGTTTAGTAGCACTTACACTGCCATCCTGCCCATTTTAGAGTGGGAATATGCTTCTCCATGAAGCTATTTCTGCTGCAGCAATGTGCATTTAATACATATTACAATGAGTCTCTAAGCCTCTAAGAGAACCGACACCAGCAGCCTCCTGGCGAGGATGCAGTATAATTAATAATGCTGTATTAAACCCATTTACTGTATCAGCTGCATTTCTAATTATAACTATATTAATGGCAATGTGGAAGTACATGTTAACACTGTCGTGTACTGACACGTTATACTAACGAGTAGATTTGAACACCAAATATCAAGATGGCATTGTCTTTACTATTAGTTAAAACTTCTCTCTTCTACTCGATTTAATAAAGCAAAAATTTTCCCCTACAGAATAACTGCAACAGTCCTAATTTGAGAGATCATGTAAAATAATCTGATGCTCCTTGCTGACAACAACATGTACATCCCACACTATAGCTTTCCAGACCAGTATATTTCTACTCTACTGCAGCAAATTAAGGCAATAAAAAGGAATTTCTTCCCTGTACTCAGATGTTAACATCCATGAGTTAACCGTGCTTTTAATGAACTTTGAAATACTGTGATTCAGTGTAACAAAGCATTAATATACTGTATTCACAGAGAACCTTCTTCTGTCCATTAGATCATAAATTCAGTAGAATTAAATGGGCCGTGTGCTCTAATTATGGTAGAAATAAATAGGAATTGGAATGAACACAGGGAAATAAAATGAAAACTGCATGGAACTATTCTGTTTATGCAATTCATTTCCCAGTAAATAACAAATCAAAGGGAAAAATTTATAATGTAAGAAAAGGAGCTTCCCCAGCAATTTTTTCCATGTGGTTGTGAAGGAGCAAGGGGCTGGAACCAGGGTAGGGCAGCAGTGATGGACACCCCACTCAAACACAAAGCCTGCAGAGAACCACTTTGATCCCTCATCTGCTTTGCACCACTCCACCACTGGTTTTCATTAAAAACAATCCAAGGATGGAAGTAAAACCAAGGTCTGAAGACACACTGCAACTGCTGCAAGGGGACAGCAAATTTGCAGATGGTCACATTGGACAAAAACAATGTCTTCTGTATGGTCAACACTTCCTCCTCGCCATTGCTGCCTAAACCCATAACCTGCTGCACAAACCTTTGGGCCACACTGCTGCACTGCATTTGTGTAATTGCTCCTGGGGGCGCGGCTGGGCCCTGTCCTTGCTGGGGCAGCACAGGGCCAAGGCCGGGGCAGCACGGGGCCAAGGACAGCCCACGCTCACTTTGCTGGGGGCAGCATGGGGCCAAGGACATGGGGCCATGGAGAGCCTGCACTCCCTTTGCTGGGGCCAAGGAGAGCCCGTGCTCCCTTTGCTGGGGGCAGCACGGGGCCAAGGACAGCCCATGCTCCCTTTGCTGGGGTCAAGGAGAGCCCGTGCTCCAGCTGGCACTGCCAGTGGCACCCGGTGCTCTGCAGCACGGCCATCAGGCAGCCTGGGCGGGGAAAGGCAGCGGATTGATGGCGTGGCAACAGAAATGTCACCTGGGGAGCTGGGTGCCGTCCTCCCAGGGATGCTGGAGGTCAGTTACTATGGCAACACCGAATGAGCTCAACCTTGTAACTGACCCTTATCTTTTTTTGATCTGTGGCCCCCTTGGGACCTTGGCTGGAAATCAACTGGAAAATAATCTGGTCACATATCAGAAAGAAAACTATTTATACTTATTTATTTATCCAGGTAGAGCTCGTATCTCCCTTTGACGACTCTGCCAGACTAAAGACACCCATCATGTTTCCTCAGCGGTTTCAGTGGCTGTGAGGAAACACCCGGCTCTGCGCTGTGAGAAACCATGCCAAACCCCCCTGCCACTGCACAACACACACACACAATGCCATGGATATCTGTGCTCATGACTCCACTGACAGATTGCCAAAATCTTTCCTTGCTCTCAGCCGCCAACGTGCCTGTGTGGATAAACACACACCTACACCCCTTCTTGGACGGTTTAATATTTTATGTTGGTATCCACTAATCATATTCTTTTGTGCTTTATCTCTCTGCTGAAATATGATTCTGCTTTGAAATATATTTATATGATCTAGAATGGCACAACACTGATGTCTTTTATGAGCTGAAGATTGCTTAATAAAATCTTGTATTTCTGCTTCATCCTTATGACAATTTTACTATTATAAGTTTTCAAGGGATATGAGAGCTGTCCACTGTGGTTAGAAACATCACTTTAATGAAAAATGATAACATGGGGGCTCAGATTTTTCTAGAAACTATATAAGGAATACCAGCAAAAATACAGCGTTCCCAACATGCATTCATATGTAATTTGCTGGTTTTCCCTATATTTGCCTATAGATAAGAGTCATTAAAATCAAGTCTGTTTATCATAGTTTTCCAAAGGATGGGCAGCCCAGACAAGGGTTTATCAGCACAAAGGGCAATTGCTCTTCTTCAGGTGGGGAGACTCTCTGGGGAAAATGGATTCAGGAAATCAGGGACTATATTAGGGGACAGAAGCTACAGGACTTGCTGGTGCTAGAGGAAGTTCCTATAGATTCCTGGTAACAAACTCCAGGGTTACTTGTGATGCACTTCTTCAGACTCAAAAAGGTATTCTTTTCCACGCTAAATTAGCCTAACCACACAACAGGCTTTAAACTCTTTCATCATCTTAGGGGGCCTTGAGCTCAAAATATGCAGAATTAGATGCCAAATTATTTATAGGGTAGCTTGCAAGTTCACTGCCTCCAGTATATGTCAGTACACTGCAATATTAAAATGACCATCAAAAAGAAGCATGGTCCCAGAGGGACTGGAGAGGAGATTGAAGGGAGTTTCCTCCTGACTGCGAGTTCCTGTGCTGCTCCAGAGCCCCTGCCCTGCTCCTGGCTGCAGGCTGTGTGCTCCCACTGCTCCTGGGGGGAAGGCTGAGCCTCACACTCATGGGATGGGGCTGCCAGGCCCAGCTTCATCAACTTAATTTTCAGTTTACAAGAAAAATAAAATCTGAAAGTTCAAAGGAGTTCATGGAGTTGTGCATCATCTATCTCTGTCTGCAGAGCCCCAGAGGGGCCTGCCTGCAAAGCTTTATTTTAGATTTAGATATTAATCTGGGAAACTGCATAAACATAATTTATAGAAGTGCACACAATA
This sequence comes from Ammospiza caudacuta, assembly GCF_027887145.1. NCBI lineage: Eukaryota > Metazoa > Chordata > Aves > Passeriformes > Passerellidae > Ammospiza > Ammospiza caudacuta. Next base: position 9,533,366 of record NC_080605.1, read on the forward strand.
CTTCAGCACAATAACTTCACACTTTATCAGCCTTTCTCTGAAGATGCCTATTTTAATAGCCTATATTAAAACTTTTTGTGGACTGAAGCCTGATAGGTCTGACTGCTCCTTCACAATAATTGATTAAGGAATAACTCCACTGGCTTCCATGTAAAAATGGAAATGTAAAACCCATACAGGAAAAAAACACATGCTCTCTTTGAGTGTGCAAGTCCATACAACCACACACAGAACTACCTTTATCCAGACTAAAGAACCTCTAGGAATAACTAGAGTTTAGTAAGAACACCTAATTCCCACACAGTTCAAATCAAGTCATGTATTTCAATGTTTTGAAATACTCAGAGTTGTGTTATTTCAAGTTTAATGTCAATACCTGAGGAAACTGAAGTAACACAGCCCTGAATCCATGGCCACACAGCTATTCCCTGCACTATCCTCCCTCATGCCATCATATTGCTGAAAACTAAATACACCTTATTGCTCCTGCTCTCCTCCCTGGGAGCAGCTCCCTGTACTGCTGCACAACAGGAACACATTCATCTTCTCATGCTATTGACAATATCACATAGAACAGCTCAGTACAGACAAACAGCAATAACTAGCATCTACTTGGCATCTATTCTTCTTGTGAAATTAAAAATTAAAATTAAAACATCATTATACTCTTATTAAACATCCCACTGGAATATGCCAATGCTTTAAAAACATGCAAAGCTTTAAACCTACTTTAAATAGGTGCAAAGCCCTTTTTTTCTCCTTTTACAGGCCTGGCACACTCCCCAGCCTCAGCAGCAGGCCCCCAGAGCTGTGAGGTGCCCCCTCCCCAGCACATCCCACCTGTGCCTCCTGCAGTGCCAGCATGCAGTGACCGTGGTCACACAGGGGCCACCAGAGCTCCAGGACCCGCCAGCCACGAGGTGCCAAAGGCAAAGCCATCCCTCCCCTGGCTGGGTGCAGGGGGGCAGCTGCATCCCACAACCACTGCTCAAAAGGCATTTGCCTTGTTACTGGGTGCATTTTGCATTTCTGAGTACTCAGACATTCCTGAGCTGGGGGGCAGGGCAGGGAGAGCAGCCCCCTGAGCTGGGAATGCAGGGCAGGGAGAGCAGCCCCATGAGCTGGGAATGCAGGGCAGGGTGAGCAGCCCCCTGAGCTGAGGGTGCAGGGCAGGGTGAGCAGCCCCCAGAGCTGGGAATGCAGGGCAGGGAGAGCAGCCCCATGAGCTGGGAATGCAGGGCAGGGTGAGCAGCCCCCTGAGCTGGGAATGCAGGGCAGGGTGAGCAGCCCCCTGAGCTGGGAATGCAGGGCAGGGAGAGCAGCCCCATGAGCTGGGAATGCAGGGCAGGGTGAGCAGCCCCCAGAGCTGGGAATGCAGGGCAGGGAGAGCAGCCCCCTGAGCTGAGGGTGCAGGGCAGGGTGAGCAGCCCCCTGAGCTGAGGGTGCAGGGCAGGGTGAGCAGCCCCCTGAGCCAGCCCAGCACTCCTGGGACAGCACACAGTGTTTGTTAAAACACCAACTCCCACGGATGTGTATCACTGATGTTCACATTGCCATTTCCCAAGCACACATTGACATGATAGACTTTAAATCTATCGTGTAAATAATCATCAGATTAGTGTTCTCTAATAATATATAATTAACATGACAGGCTACAAGCCAGTTGTTGTCAACTACACTCAGCAATGCATAGAGTAAGAGAAAGCATAAACAGTTCCCATGATGGCATCAGGGAAGCAGAAAAACCAGTAAAAGGAGAAATAGAAATAAAACTCCTAAAAATAACCCACCTAAATGTACAATTTAACCAAGAAACACTGAAGGTTCTTTCAGGCTTTAAAACATAATAAATGTCAACTTTTAGTTTTTTTTTTTTCAGTGGGAAGGTAGACTTTTATTTCTATCAGCAAAAAAATATTCTATTATCCCTGCATTGGTGCAATGCCTCTTGCGTGAGTACAGGTGCATTGGCATAAGGGGCCTTATTCTGATATTGCAAAATCTGCATAAACATGGAAGTATGTATCCAGCAATGTAAACTTTACAGCAGTATCAGCTATGGTCTAACAAAAGATTGTAATAATATAGATATCTGGGAAATGGTGCAGTGGGCACAGAGTTAAAAATGCAATTGAAAACCAGCCATGAGCATCATTTTTGTGGCAGATCACCTAACACTCAGAGACTGGCCAAATGCTGCACCCCCATAATGCTGGGGCAATTTGCACCACTTACCCAAATAAATGCATTTCTTTTAAATATGTATTAATTTTGTTGTCTTATTAAGAAACAGTATTCCTAGGGAGAAGTCTCTGGTTAAAAAGCAATCTCTTATGGCATTGTTATCAACTTAAAGATCAAATTTCTTTGAAATACCTACAGATAAGCAAAAAACCCAGAAACACCTCTCAGCTTTTTCTTAGAAAATAAAAATGATGGTTACCCAGCTATCTTGACATGAGCACTCAGCACAACTGCACCAGAGCTTACTTGTTCATCTGAGGGTTGAATTCATGTCACAGCCCAGCCCCAGAGAGGCTCCTGTTCCCCACCCTACCCACGTGCCTCCTTCCTCCTTCTCCCCAGGGACAGGGACACAAATCAGTTATTGGGGATGTCAAAATGAGATGCCACTGCAAACACAGAGAGCCAAGGGTGACTAAATAAGGTCTGGCTGGCTAAGACAGGTAACTGATTTTGCATGGCTTGACTATCCCTCAGAGCTCGTTAAGTGCAAATATGCCCAAAAGAATGAACCTCCCCTATGAGACATATTTTAAATCAGGAATCCCAGGGTGCAGTAACACATGATATTCCTTAAAGCAGTCAAAAAGAAGAATCTGCATGAAAACAAGAAAATTTCTTAAGCATCTCTGCATTATGGAGACATATATTCTTGTACTGTGGGATTATGCACAAGTAAATGTACAGAGCATCTCCCATTGATATTGGTGCAATTTGCTTGATTCACTCTCCACAGTCCAGGTGGAAATCAAACCCTCTAGCCAGCTTCATCTTGAATAAGAAGAGTCACTGCTACCCAGTGACTCTCTGGAAGAGATCTGACAGCTGAGCAAGGGCTCTGCATAACACAGACTGTAAAGTGACTCTGGGTAGTGCTCATCTAACATGCAAACATGGATTACAATGCATAAAACCTAGTATCAAACTCATACCCCTTTACACGTGTTGTTGTGCTGCACGAGCCAGCCAGCTTGCACACTTCATGGATGATCTGGAGCTGGACAGGCAGCACTGAAGCAGTTGCCCTGAGCTCTGCACAGAAGGAGAGCTCAGACCAGCACACACATCCTGCAGAGCTGGGAGGGGCACCCGTGGCAGGGAAGAATGGGCAGAACCTTATTCTGGGATGCTAAACTCAGAAGACTTAGGTTTCTGCCTTTGTGAACAAATTCCTTTCTATTTTACTATGTCTGTAGTTCAGTCAGGAATATATGGCTGTTGGCAGTCATAACATGGCTCTGTCAGTGCACAACATGGCCAGCATGTTTTTATTTTTTTTTTAGAAACACATTTTCTTAATTTTATATGTCATTAGCTTTTTAATCCACTGAGGAAAGCCATGTGCAAACTCTCACTGTAGACAGACTCTGGAGAACATATGTGGTCTGTGACAGAAGACATAGTGTAAAAGATAAGGCAAATCTGTATTTTTGGTTAAATAAAGTGATCTGGAAGAGCCAGTCCTACAGCAGAGCTGAAGCAGCCACCTGAAAGTGTGAGCATGCCATGGCATCAAAACACAAGGACATTCAGGAGGCTCTGATGGCTCATTAAGAGCAGGAGTCCTACAGAGCTATTTTTGCTTAAACTCACCTAGATCTCATGCTCTTGGCATTGTAAGGTGTCCTGGGCTCTCAGCAACTCCTCTCATTCTCAGAAGTTACATTTAAAAATAAAATAAAATTAAATTGAAAAAAATTTAAAATGCCAAGCCCCAGGCCTCATCCCAAATTGAAGCACTAAGATGTTCTCAGCAGGATGGGTGCTTTCAGGGTGTGCATGGTACGACTGGAGCCATGCAGAGGTGCCTTGGAAAGATCCAAACGTGTTTTCAGATTGCTGCAGAGAAAGGCCTGATGTGCAATCATTGAACTTGAAAGAGACTTGGGGTGTCCACCTAATAAGTCCACATGAGAAGAACCATATTCCACAGCCCTGCAAAACTTACAATGAAGGAATGAAAAAGGAGAGGAAAGATCAAGCTGCTTTTCAGCTGGGCCTTCAAACAAAATAAGATTCTCAATCAAGCCATCATAGCTTGCTTCAACCAAAAAGGTTTATCTATGTCAGAGACCTGCTATCCACCATTTTGTTCTTTTTTTTTATTTTGTGAGTTCTTATTTTAACCTCAGATTCAACAATCAGCATTAAGAAGTCGGCATTTGCTCCTATCACCCCAGAGAGGCAGGGAAGATACAATTGTATATATGCAAAATAGGTATGAACTCTGATAACAATACTTTGCCTGTAGGCAAAAATTGACTTTTTAAATGGCAGCCACTATAATAATGTTAGCCTAAGACCCACCCTTGCAGGATTTTCCTCTGCTTAATAAAAACAAGGTCCATGCTGACAGGAAAAGCAGAGTACCGATAACACGGGGAATGTTTTAGTAGGAATGGGGGAAAACAAAATTGTAAAATTGTAAAATAAAAGGTCTGTCTCAGTGAACTACAAATACACTTGCTGTATTGAGGGGGTGAAGTGGCAAGTCTGTAGCCATAGAGGCAAGAAGGGCTGCCAAGATCTGTGTCCTAAAGCTTGTTAGTCTCAACCAGCAGCACCTGAAAAGGCCTTGAGATGCTTCCCCACACAGCCCATCCTTTTGGAAAACTGCCCACAGAGGAATGGTCTAAAGCATCAACTACTCATCCTATAGATGGGTATGATGAGTAGTAGATGATGCCTACTCTTTGCATCTCTCCTCTTTATGGTTGCCAACAGAAAGTGCGTTGCTGCACAAGAGGAACTCCAAAATCAGTCCTGAGGTGTGATCAGAAAAGTCCAGCTCCTCAAGGGAGTGTTTTGGGAGACCTGGGATGGCCTGGTGCCACCCATGTGCCTGAACTGCCCCAGCAACTACAGGGAGCAGTGCCAAGGCCACCAGCCCCAGTGTGAATGGCCACTCCTCCACTGGGCACAGGTCCTGGCAGGTTGTGGGGCACATCCCAGGAAGAGGCGTGCAGACAGCGTGGCACACACAACAGTTGAATCTTTGCAGCTAGATGAGCATCAATTATGCATTGTATCAAAATCCAAATGCTAGAGCATGAAGCAGGCAATTCAAAGAGACAGCAGGAGCAAAGCAAATGCCAAAGAAATGAAAAATATGTCCAAAACTGTGACAGAGCATTCGGCTACTTTTCATGTAACATCATCAATCGTCTCTCATCGAAGATTTCAAATACTTGGGAAGAGATTACAAAAATATTCAAAGATACAATATTTGTATTTTGAATGTTAATTTGACACAAAGGAGTGTGCATGAGGGAATGTTTATAATCAGCACTCCAATAAACTCACAAATGACTCTAGTATTTTATAAGCTTGTTAGAAACAAATCACTCCCTTAGCTTATATTTACTTACTGATGAATAATAAAAGGCCTCAATACACAAAGAGTAAATTCAAAATGTTTTCCTCTTGTTTTATCTTCTATGACAATACTGGAACCCTTTCGCTCAGGCTTCGATTCCCAAACATGCCTCTCCTGGTTTTATGGCTAAATATTGATTTCTCCATACAAGCAGAGGCAGCTTTGAACCTTGGTTCCTGCCCCCATCCCCTGTGTAAAGCAGATGCCGTGGTCTGGAGTTGAACTGCAGTGGCTGGCCTTGCCCCCTGCCCTCCTGCTGCCTGGAGGGTGGGGAAGGGAGCACGTCCAGCTCTGCCAATTTGCACAGCAGTGAAGGTGCAGTCCAAGTGCTCACTCTCAGGAGGAAGAGGAGAAGATATGCTCACCTTGCACACCTCCCGGAGCAAAGCACAGGACAGTCGAGCAGAAGAGTATAGAAAGAAACTTTGTAATATACTCAGAAACTCACAATGGTCCCAAACAAACACACAACTGCTTCAGCTGGTCTGCAGAGGCCTGGGCAAGGTGTCAGTACAACACAGGCTCCTGTGAGTACCCAAATACCCTGCACACCATTGGTGCAGCAGCCCAGTAATTGACCACAGCTGAAAATCCCCTTTAGCCTGTTTAAAACCACCAGGATGCTTTAATGCAATACAAATCATGCTTCAGCAGACAACATTACACCTACACCTTCCAAATGCCATTAGTTATACACCAGCTCTGGCCAATAATGCTCTAGACACGAGCACAGGAGCACAGTGCTAGCCATGGAGCCCTGGCAGTAGCTGTGCTGGGGGACCCACGTGTGCCATGATCGCTGGATTTCAGAAATAATTGCTGCATGGGTCAGCCTGCTGGATTCATAAGTGGTAAGTAGCACAAATGGAGGGAAACAAAAGTTGGCAGAACAATGCCTCATTTTTCTAATGTAACTAAGTGCTGAATGTGGTAATGGGAATTGTGGGGATACTTGTCTTTATGCTCTTATTTACCCAATAGAAATTATACAGGGATATTCTAATGCAGGATTTTACTTAATGTACAGTTAAGCATTACACAAACATTTTATTGTGGTCTGTAAAGATGATCTATTTAGAGTAGCTGAAAAAAAAATCAAATGCTGCTTTCAAGCATAAGTGCTTCTAGTAGACACACAAATGCAGAACGACTTTACAAAGTAATTGTAACACAGGCTTTTGTTCTAGATGGCCCTGTTGCTTCATGAACATCATCAAACACATCTTCACCACCTCCTAAAGACAAACCAAACACTGCCATGGACCAAGCTGGCTGGACACACAACATCTTTGTAATTGCATTAAGACGCTGAAGTGAGTAAATAGAGCCAGGCCTACTCACAGCCCCAGCACCCTCTGGTGCTGCAGAGCGTGAGGTGTGAACTTGAGACAGTTTCTGTGACATGCCTGGTGCTGGGACTGGCCTGGTGGTCTTCACAGGGAGCTGGGAATCACTGCAGTATTGCAGAATACATAACAAAGCTTGTACAGCCCCTACTATTATTAACCATGATTCAGGTGTGCATTGAGCTGATTAAGCACTTAGACAAGCAGCTTAGGATTCACATTTCCAGAGAGCCACATTTCCATTATAAGATGGTTTTTATTTCTAAAATTGTTAATGGCAGAGCCATGTTTTTCACTTTTTCACCTGTGGACAAGCCATGATGCACTGTACAGGAATTCACTAAGTGTAACACTGACAAGCAATACACATTCAAAGTAAATCTCAGGGCTCCAAAGCCATGGCCACACTGCACTGCCACTGCAATCCTCCCCAGGGACAGAGACCACCCGTCATGGAGCTCTGCTCCCTCCCCTGCCACTCTGGCCAGCAGCTGGAGCAAAGGGAAGGCTGCAGATGGAGCACCCCAGAGACTGCTCCGTGGTGCAGTGAGAGCTCTGATGGAGGAAGACCAGCAAAGGAAGGTGGAGCATGTCTGTCCCACAGCAATGCTGCTGCCATCCCTGTCACTGCCCTGCCACTCCTACAGGAAAATGCCCTTGCCATGGGCTTCCCACCCCTCTCTGCCTGTAATGCAGTGCCTCCTGTACCACAGGTGAGGTGCAGGGCTCCCAGGCATGTTTGTGTTTTTAAAGCAGTGCTGGTGTCTGAAACTCCAACCACTTAAGCCAGTAGCAAAGTTCATAGCCTGCACCCGGGTATCTCTCCAAGGTGGAGTGTACAGACCAGCACCCCCCAAGCCACCAGGCAGGGGAGCCAACTCAGCCTCTGTTCTTCCTCCCCACGTGGGGCAGAGGAGTAGGGAGGCACAACATTCTTGGTGGAGAATTCCTTATACATTGTTCCAGCATCAGCACTTCAGCCCCCTGAGAGAACTGTGACTAATCCCCAACCGCTCAATAAACTTCATGCTAATGGATGGCAGGAAAAAACATACAATTTCTCAGAAAGGAAGATAATTACTGGGGGCATGTGAAATGCTAGAAATGCGGGAAGCAAACAGCTGAAGGAAAACCCATATAGGACATGTCAGGGTTTCACAACAAAAATGCTGTCAACGTGCCACGATGTGTGTCAGGAGCCTCAGTGCTCTTCAGTCTGAAGTCACTGGGATTTTCCCTATGGCCAGGGGCTGCAATTTTTACCATCTAGATCTATCTTTGATGTTATTGAAACAGAGACATGATTTTGAAAAGGAAAGAAGTCATGTCATGAAGAAAACAGGAAAAAAACCCCCACTTTTCGGGGGGAAGGGTCATGGCAATCTAAATGACTGAGTAAAAAACTACACTGCTCTCCATTTTTATAGAAGTGTCCCAAGTACAGTGCCCATGAGGAATCTCCTTTGAGTTATCCATTTATTTTTTAAAAGCTTTTCTGGAGAAAATAAGCACTCCTTATTTCCAGGAATAAAACCAAAACAAACCATCCTCAGACAGCTGGCAGGACAGGCAGGGCACAGCCCAGGCTCGCTCTGGGGCTGCCCCCTTTGTCTCCATGCCTGGCAGGTGTCTCTGAGGAGGGGAGCACACCAGCTGCTCTCAGCCATGACTGAAGCCAGGCACCTCAGGCATGAGTGGTGAAAATCCCAGGGCTTTCTGGTGGGCACTTTGCTGTGCCCAGCACCGTTGGCAGTGCTGTGCCACCCCACTGCCTGCACAGAGAGCATGGGCCAGCCCAGCCCAGGCACCGGGCCCTGGATCACAGAGCAACACAATGGCAATTTCTAAAGGATTGCAAAGCCCGCAACATCACTTGTGCTGTTACTGACAGGAGCTAAGGCCCCCTGTACCACCCTATTCAGAGTCACAGGAAGGATTTCTCATGGCAGTCCTTGTGTCACAAGTTGCCCAGTTGTCCCTTGGCCCATTCCCTGTGCCCAGCAGCTGCCAGCACGGGCAGGGAACAGCATCTGAGCACAGCACCCAGCACAGTGCCTTCACTTACATGTGCTGAGTTGCAAAAACTGGGGGACATTTTAAATGGTTTCATCTCACCATTTGGTTTCCTTTTGCTTTTCAAAGCAGAGGAAGTATTTATCAATAAAGATTTTAAAAAGAATTAATTATCACCATCATCAAGTCAAACTCCCTGGTGCCTCGCTGTCCAGCACCTGCCCTAGTCCTCTCCCCTTTCAGCGAAGCATCTACCATCTCTGCACCATCCTTGTGCTTTGCAGCTCTAAAGCACTATTAAAATCAATTCACTTGGTGTCAAAAGCTCTCTTTCTTCTTGTACCTACCATTACAGCTGTAGTATTCATCAGATTTTTACCACCAGGATTAATGTTATAAAATGTCACTTGCTACAGTAAAATTTATCAACATTATTATATACCATAGAAACTGCCACCACAGACAAATGCACTACATTAAAATTTTGTCTAGAGCTCCCTAGAGGAAACATTTGCTGCAATTTGTGTAACAGTTTATATATTTATGCTATTTAATGGTACAAAGCAATAATTATGACTTCATTCACTGATAAGCAACAGCATTATATAAATCAGATGCGGATTTAGAACATGCCAGCTTTGTCACTGGCCTACCACTTGTAAATTATGTTGCTGTTAAAAAAAAAAAATCTAAGCAAATATGAGTTAGCAGCAGGAAGCTAATAATGTGCCTCCAGCTGTTCCAGTTAACCTGCAAATGTGGCCATCTGCACCTCAGGAGAAAAAGAAAAGGAGAGATAGAGGGAGGGAGGAAAAGGAGAGAGGAGAGAAGCTCCCACCAACACCAGCACAAAGCCCAGGCCCTGAGCAGTAGGAATGACCTTGCTCCTCATGACCAGACAAGCACATATTTAAAATCAGAAAAGTTACCAAAGAATAAAGGACCTTTTCTCCCCTAGACCCACAAAAAAAAAAAAAAAAAAAAAAAAAAAAAAAAGTCCTTTCCACTGCCTTTTTTCTAGAACATGCTGTCTTTCACATCTGAGGTTATTATTTACTGCATTGCAGGTCTGTCCAATGAACAGGTTTTTCTTACAACTTCTGCCTTTCATTTCTACTCTTTAACACCTCTTCACAGACCCATCTTGTATTATTTTTTTTAAATGGTGGTCATTGTAATAGATTTATTCCTGCTTCAGACAATTTAAAATGGATCTGCAGGGCACAAAGGCTGAACTATCAAACAAGACCAAAATTCTCAGATAGAAAGTCACAGATCTTGCAGTGCACAGCAGCTTCACTCCTGCCTTTGGGTTCATGGGGATGAGGTGTCCTTAGGACATGTGAGTAGTGTTTGCTCAAAGATTATTTTATAAGAGACTTCTGTGGAATCTGGGTCACAAGGAACTGACACAAAATATTCCCTTTGACATTCACCCACACACTGAAGAGACAGTGGCTGAAAGTGCAGGTCCTGTACATTGTTACACTTTGGTAATCTGGCAGCAGTTTAATACTAACAATTCTCCAAGATCCGTGTTAGCAAGGGCTCTCCAATACACTTCTAGAAAAGAATGGAGAGGGCCTCAGAGGATTTTTTTTCTTTTTAAAGGTCTGACTCTGTAAAACAACAAGTTTAATTCCTGTGAAGGGCATGAGGTCAGAGGTGTCAGCACACCTTGCTGGAGCTGCGTTGCTCCTCCTCACCCATGCTTTTACACAGCATCTTTGTACTGCCAATCCACCCCCAGCTCCCCAAAAAAGCCTTGTTCTGGCACAGGTTATCAAAGCTGCCATTGACCTTGAGACGCTTAAATACACTCAGGATTATAATCACTCTTAAAGTAAAAAAGTCTCACCTTGCCTCTTCCAAAATCATGCAATTCTGTTTGTTTCTGTGTTTTCGGTGCATGTCTGTTTGCACCACCCCAAGTGCCATAGTTTTGATAAAACTCTTGAAGCACTGAAAGTGCCCAGTATTGAACCTTGTGGACCTTGATCTCAAGGGTGGGTAGCATGAGCTCCTCAGAGCACATCACAATCACAGGGGATCTATATCTGAGCAGTGTTGTATGGACCTGACTGCTATTATTAGATTTTCACCAAGGAAACATGATTTATCTTCATTCCAATTTTTGTAACTATAGCTCATTCCAATGCTAACTGCATTTACAGGGATTTATAATTCACTTGAAAGATTAACTCACGCATACATTATTTCAAAGAAACAAAACAAATTTTTTTCTTAAAAGTACTGAATTTACATTAAACCGGTCTGGTGTGATAATGTTGGGGCACATCATATCTGTTAAAGCCATCTTTAATTTTTTTCTCTATTTAAGAGTTTTGTTGATTATGAGGTTTAACACTTTCAGGAGAAATACCTTACCCTGATGGAACATGCAATCGGTAACTGATATTTTCCAAACATTTACACTACACTTTGGGGATGTTGGTGGATATGATAAAAACTGTGATTTGCAGTAGGTTCAAGAACCAATAACTGCATGCTGACTCAGTAAGTTACCAGCATTTACCCTCTGAATTGTGTTAACCAATGCAAAGTGCCAGCAGAGTGATGTGTCTGGTCAGGGAAAGGCATGAGCCATCTCTCCAGAGGAAAATAAGCTTTCCAGTAAAGCTGTAACTTCATCTAGTCTTTCTAAAATTAATTTAATCTAGAAATTGCCACATCTATGAAAGCAGCTGGGGTGATGCTCTATTTCTCAGTATCAGACTATTCATAGCAAACAACATATACAAGTTCTTCAAGTGCTGTTGAATATCCAAACATAGTGGGATATTCTGTGCACATAGAACAGTTCTGGTGTTTGACAGTTCCCTTTAATTACACCAAAACCTCAGTTTAGTCCACTGATGTCTTCAGAGGCAGGTAGCAAGTAAAGCTGGTCACCATCTACACCAAAATGACCCCTGGTCATGTGCCCCTGGGGCTCCATCAGGACTGCCAGGTCATGTTGCACAGACTGTGCCTCTCCACGTGTGCTGAGTTCCCAGGTGCTTCAGCTCACAAGGTCTGAATGCTCCTTTCTGATGGGAATCCATGTGTCAACTTCCTGCCCCTACCTGTTCACTGCTCAAACCAGCACCAAAAAGCAGATCCTAGATGTATGCAAATGACCCATAATCCTCCTTTATAAAGAAACCCCTTCACATTGCCTTAATGAACTAGGAGGGGTAGTGTCAGATGGATTCTCATGTGAGAATAACAGAAGAGAGAAGCAGATGGAAAGGGGCACAAACAGCTTTTTCTAAACCCATTAATAAAAATATTGTTAAAACACTTTGCTCTAAAATATAAACCTAGATATTTGATTTGTTTAATTTTGTCAGAACATTTCTGTTCCCTTTTGGTGAAGGGTGATGGCAGCAGAGGACCCTGTGCCAGTGAGCAGCCCACATCCCTTGGAGAAGTTCACCAGCATGCAAGGCCCTCCCAGCCTCTCCTCAGCCACAAGATATTTCCCTGTTATTTCTCAACTCTCATTCCTGACACTCCACAGAGTTCCACATAGCACACTGAGAGGCCAAAGAACAACTTAAGCAAACTCTCCTACTTAGCACAAAAAACTGTGACTGGAAAAATTTGGCTCCCAAACAGACAATATGAGAAAGGTCAAAAGACATGGTCAAATGGAAGGCCTTCCAATAGCTCCATGGTGCCACAAACATTCACACAACACATTTACATCATGGAGGTGAATAAATCAAACTGTTTATCACACTCATAAAAGACAGCGCACATCTGCAAAACGTTTTTGGGACAACATAGTTAAGGGGAAAATGGCTACAAGCTCATACAAATAATGCTGTGACATATCTATTCTCTCCTTATTGACCTGAACAATCTGATCCAGAATTGTTATGCGAGCGGCAGAAATGCAGAATGAATTTTTAATAGCCCTGTCTGTGAAAGAGAACAAAATTTCATAAAAGATGTTAAAGCAGTTTCCATAATGCTGGCTTATGTAGCTCTCCACAAAAATAGGCACTCTCAACTACAACAGTTAATCCTTAGGATTTACAACACATCATAACTCATTCCTGCTGTACAGAGGAATCCATCTCTCAAATGCAAGTGATCTTGCAATCACAGATGAATTCCAGTACTTAAGTACGATGGGATACGTTTCACAGTGTCAGCCCTAATTTTCAGCCTTGACTTTGATTTCCCCTGCCTTGGTGGGTTCCAGGCAGACCCTCGGTGTTAGTCTAATGTAGCTTTTTTGTGGTTTTAATATGAATATTGTGTCAAGAAGCTGAGATATTAAGAATGACAATACATTATTATTGCAGCAGGGAAATCTCTAGAGTCCTAGAAGTAGGATTTTGAAAACCACAGTAAAAAATCAATAGCAATCCACAAGAATTCATAAAGGAAATGTGTCAGTCAGCACCTCTGAATACAAATCTTAAATTTTAGCCTAAGCAGACTGGACAAATACAAGTCATTTAAAAGGCAGAGGAGGGGAATGTGCCCCAGCTTTTCAGGCTGCAGGAGGGAGCCTGTTTTGCTTGGCTGCCCCAGGAGTGCCTGAGATGCCCTTGCCCTTCTCTGCCAGACCCTGAGGCCAGCCCCAGCCCCAGCCTGCCTGAGCCAGCGTGTCCCTGGTGGTTGCACGGACAAGGAAGATGCTGCATCCCTGACACTGCCTGCACCCGGGCTCCTCCCTCAAAAGCAACCATCCAACAGGATGTAGGGGAAAACCAGTTCATCTGTACTCCCTGATAATTGTGATAACGAAAAGAAATGCCAAGAACTGTACATGCAAGCCTTTGATGAATTTACTGCCAGACATCTGCCTGCAAGGTAGCTGGTCTGTGAGCTACGTCCAGCAACAGGACTTAGTATTGCTTGGGTTGGATTTACATAATCAAAAATATCCACAAAATCAATCAATTAAACACTTCATTTGTATATAGCTAACTAAGTATTAATAAAGTGTTATCAAAGCTTCCTAGTGCTTCTCTCAGGAAGAAGGCTGCTTAACTAGCATGGAAAATAGAAGGTGTCACATACAGAAATGTCCATAAGGCGAATGCAAACGGATGGCCTTTGCCATCTCACATGTTGCCCAGGGACTGGGTACATCTGAACAGGGCTTATTCTCATCATTCAGATCACTTGCCTACACTCTGACTTTGAAAGAAGTTTTTTGAAAGAAAAAACAACCTGCAAGGTGCTAAAGATGAATGGTCTTGTTCTCTTCAAGAACAAGTAAGAGTTCGTAGCGGTGCTCAGAAGGAGAAAAAAATCTTTTTCTGGACCTCGCTCTCCTGTACAATTTGCACAACAAAAAAGCTGGGTTTGATTCACAAAAGAGGTGAAGTTATAAGCAGAGGAAGCACACAAAGATTTGAGTCCAAATCCAGTAAAAGACGTTAAGATTTGGTTAGATGCTCTCAGTGCCTTCCTACAATCTCTGCAGCTCGTGTGGTTTCCCACTGCTACTCAAAAACACCTTAAAAAATGACTGCTACAATTTTGGAGGGGAAAGGCCAGAGGACATAGCTCTGATGGTGGTCCACAGTTTTCAGTTCCTACTCAGGAGACTTCACAACAGTTTTTAAATGGAAGTACATAGCGTTCCCTGGCTGAGTGACACAGAAGCACTGCTTAATGGCCAAGGAGGATCTGCTGGCAATGGCACTGAGGACTTCCACAAAGCCCAGAGGCTCCAACTTTAGCAGCTTTTCTAGTCAAGGCCATGGGAAATGCTGCTAAAAACTGCAGCAGTTGTTCAGGGCAACCATGAGATGTGGTTCACTATACATGTGCTATCTATTATGCATACTATTTATTAATTTATGTAGATCGGTAGACTGCATGACCAAAAACATGCCATCAGCAATGATGGGCATCCAAGCCTGCAATAAAAGCTTGATCCAAAATTAGTTTCAGTCATTGAAAGATTTTTTTTTTTACTGCTTATAGTGAATATTGGTTTAGGACCTGAAAACACTGAGAGGAGCTGCTTTTACTGCAGTAGTAATAGCAGAGATAGTTGAAATCTCCATTACAATGACTGTGTCACAGGTAAAGCAGGGAGACAAATTCATGAAGGGAGCCCTATTGATACTTGATTTGATAGATCTTAATAGCAAAACTCTCTGAAGGATGATGTCACCATATTGCAAAATTATTTAAGCTTACATTCACTGTTCTGCTGCCTGTCCCAGCCCAAAGGAAAAGGATCAGATCTCCACTGCCAGGGCAGAAGCCTTTACTGTGCATAACTGGTACTGATGCACAAGGGCAAATGTTGTAAAAGCTTTTTATAACATTTTGTTTTCAAGCTTAAAAAGTGAAATAACACCCCCAACCCACTAACAGATAAAAACAAACCTGCTGGCACATAATGCTGCTTATCTGTGCTTTCCCCACACCTTGTAGTCGTTTATCCCCACAACAGCAGCACCCACTTTGACAATAAGGGTTTTTCTTTCTTTCATCAGAGCAAATTAGGAATAACCTCACCAAAGCCAATGCTACTACATGGATGAAAAAATTAATCAGCAATGAACCCATACCCTGGGATTTTCTCAAAAATTTGACAGATCTGTTAGTACTGAATTCTCAATCTGCCCTAGTTACCAGATGTGAGTTGGAAGGGCATTAAAAGGACAATAGATGTGCTGATATTTCCCAACTAAAGTTACATTCTGACAAAAGTAACATTCCTAAGATATCTCAAAAGAAAAAAAATCTCTTGAATCTGAATTTGAATTTTTTTCTGAATTGCCTTTATTTCTTTCTTCTGCAGCTCCCACAGCTGAGTTCCCAAATGCAAGATGTTCATTGTCAATAAGCACTGTGCAAATACACACAAATAAAGGGGATCAGCAGAATGAGCTGCTTGCAATTACTGCCTTATCCACGAGAGAGCACAGTAACCTGAGCACATCCCCAGCCTTTAGTAAATGCCTCGTGTACGTACAGAGCACTGTATAACTCAAAAATTATAATTAAAATGTCTTAGCTCCTGTATTTATAGTAACATTTAAACTACTGTGCTTCCTTGAAGTCAGAGTCATTTACTTGAGAACAACACACTTTACGGTGAACAGATCTTTGAAACTATACCATGGGGATATGGCACAGCCACATGTAACTCAATATATGTCAACAGCTGTAAAAATATTGGTAGGAGAAGGGAAGGAAAAGCCATGAGCGCAGATCAAGTGCCCTGTCTCTCACATCTGACTGTTTTCAGATTCTCACTCACTCCTCTCCTCCCTGCCCCCCCCAAATAATTGGGCAATTTTAGTGCAAGCTGTCATAAAAGCCAAGGCTTCTTTGAGGTTGAATGATCAAAAAGGTTATAAATGAAAATGATTTCAATGTTGGAGGCCTAGTGAGTGACCAAGGCACTTTCTGTAGCAGAAGGGTTTGTTCTAATCTTACCAACTGCACGCTTTCGTCAGAGCATATTCCTAGGGAGTTCACAGCTCCCCAGGGCGAAGCTACAGTAAATTCTGACTAATCCCCTCTGCATACAAATGAGCCCCTGGTAAGAGAAACTGCAGGGTGAGGCAGCTTATACACAGCACTGATTCTTCAGGTCTGCACCTTCAGCAAAGCAAACAAAATGGCACTATATTTTTTTTTCTTCAATGGGACAAGCTTTCTGAAAAATAAAGCCTTAAATCCTGAAATGCAGGACAAGCTGAGAAAATAGGGAAGCTGCACAGAGCAAAAAGAATGTCCCTCCTCTCCTGTGCCCAGGCAGTGGGGTAAACAGACAGTATCACCCCTTTAAAAAATTAATGAATTTAAACTTCTGCTTTATTAAGGGAGTGGTGGTTTTGGACTAAAATTACATGTGAAAGGAACATGGCACAAAATAAAATATTTACTAGCCTATTATAAAATAGCAGGATCAAACCCTGCACTTCCATTGGTTGGCATCACTGTATCGAAATACTATAGAGCACCAAGTCATTTATATTCATTCCCTGGCATTTCAAGGGATCTTTAAATGTTAAACTCTGCACCTATTGCTGCTTTAAAAGTCTTAAGCATTTCTCAGTGCAAGATGTGATTAATTTTTCCAGCTGCGTGTTATTTAATCACAGAGCATATATTTGGTATAATTATTAACTCTTGACAACATGGGATGCTCCTGTTTCACAAAATTCCTGGGAAGCAGCTGGGTGTACAGCAGTGAGAATGGCTCTGCTGTTGGCAGCACCTACCTGGCAGAGCTGAGGAACAGAAGAGGAAGAGGCTGCAGAGTCATCCTCTCTAGATGTGGGAGCACTCTGCTCTTCCAGGGGCATGGCAAGGGCTTTGGGCACTCAGCACCCTTTGGGATACAATGCAGGGTACTGCAATTCTCAGTAAGAACCACATGGAGCTTTTCTCTCTGCAGACCTGCAGAATGGTGCCTCTGTTTTGGATATGTACAGAGCCTGGGATGTTTACACTCTGCAGCCATTTAAATACAACGCAACAGAGATAACATCCTCATGCCTGGCATATGCTTTTATATGATGCAATTTTCATGTATTTGCATGAGTTATGGGGTTAAGATGTACACAGATTCAATTTTATAGTCTTAGATTAGGTGTTTTTTGGAGATGATTGTGAAAGCTATAAAGACATTTGAATACTATACAATTCAACCTTAAAAGTTCTGGTTTAGATTCCTCCTTAACATTAAGCTTCTAAGCTAATAATTTTCTAATGATGTTCTCTGCTTAAAATTGATTCATTTGAACCTTGCAGCTTACCCTAAAACTTATTAACTAAAGTAAATGCTCTTATACAGTGTTGTGGTATTAAGAAATAATCTAATCAACCAAACCCAAAATGTTGGCTGAGGAAACACTGCTGAATAGCCAATCCAACAGAGCCTTAACATGCCACGGGGATGGATCTGCACCAAGCCTCCACTCTGCTTCACAGCCAGCACAGCCCTTGGAGAGCGTGTAAGCAGCAGGCACTGCAAACCCAGCACCTCATTCCAGCTGCACTCCCGGCTGCCCTGGAGGGGAGGATGGGAGGGCTTGCAGATAAACCCCTCCTGAGCTCCAAGCTGGGCTTCTCATGTGTCCCACACACCTTCCCAGCCTCACCCCACCTTATTCATAGTGGGGGGTTGCCAGAAAGAAGCCTTGCTACAGATTCATAAAAAAAATAAACAACCAAACCACAAACAAAAACCCCAAAAAACATTTTAAAGTAGCAGCACTCCCGTTTACTTGCCACAAGACAATATTGTGTGTTTTGCACTCTGCTTCAGCCATAAGGAATTGCAGTCTATAAAAGGCACCACTGCACTGAAGGGGGGACTCTGTACCACTCCATGGAAAAGAAGTCTCCCATCGCAATCAGGAAAGTGTGTTATAGGGATGACCTTCTGACACAAAGCACAAATCTATCAGTTTGCCACTTTTACATGCTTCTGGTATTTATCTCTTCTGCACTCCCAACTCGTCTTTTAATTAGACAAACTCTCATGAAAGTCAACAAGAGTTTTGTCTGACTGAGAGCTGGGTTGGAGCATAATTGGATCACAATTCCAGGGGTGACAATGAATAACATGCAGTTCTAGATAGGCACCAAAAGTGCAGAAGCTTTGTAGTTTTAAAATTAAAGTTTAAAATTAAGTATTCTGGGGGGAGGGCAGCAGAGGCTTCACCATCTCCCCCAGGAGGAAATGCTCAGCTCTTCCATTTGCAAATCCAAAGGCACCACTGCAGATATCAAGGTGCGTCAGCACCCAGACACAGAAGCCCAAAAAGGATGAAGAATAATAGTTATTCAGTGGCATAACTGATGACACATATGTTCAACAGCAATTCTGACATACTGCTGAAATTCCCAGACAAATAAGCAGAGATCAGTTTCATACCACACCTACAAGACATGGGCAGGCATAATGTTTAAAGGAGCAGCTAATACTAACACATATGGTGTAAAAGAGGGTTTCTTTTTTTTTCTTTCTGTTTCTTAAGTAGACTAAGGACCAAATACTGAAACAGCCTAGAAGAAAACATCAAAGTGTGGAAGCTTTAGCCAAGAGAGTTCCACCACCAGGCTAAGAAACAAAGCTGCTGTGGAGCAGAACTGTATAGCAGCAAACACTACACACTACACACTAAAACTATCCCTTGCAAGAGTGTACATATTTAAAATCCTGACAAAATAAATCAGGCTTCCAAGTGACCTGTATGGTGAGTTTTCCTTTAAAAAGGCAAGAGTAACTGAAAGCCAAGTTCTTGCTGCCGGATTCCTGGACACAGTTTCCAACTATTCCAATCAAGCAGCTCTGTGGTTGGGCTGGGATTTCAAACTTGCCACAGTATGAAGTCCAGTTTGGGCTATATTCCCTTCCCTCTCTCAGCTTGATGAAGGCTTCCCCACAAAATCAAAAGGCTTACTGTCAAGTTTTCAATTGGTCTGGGCTTCATGCTATCATATGTGTGGTGATGGCAAGGAATATGAATGCGGCTCTGGCTCCACCATGGGGCCTTGAGGTTTCGTCCAATTCATCCAGGGACCTTATGAAAGTAGAGCGGGTCTCTTTTCATGTATATTCCGACTGCTGAAATTCCCCAGATGCACTGCAGTGTGCAAACGCAGTGTAAAAAAGAACAATAGCTTGAGAAAAACTGAGGCAAGTCTACTGAGTATGCTTAAGATAAACCAGCCAGGCTAATGCAAAAAAAAAAAACCTGACAGACACTCTTCTGCATTCATAGCTTAATGAAAATAAAACCTTTTAGAAGTGGAGAAAGCTTCTGCATTCTGGCAAATAAAAAATTGCCATGTTAACTTATAAAAATTGATGCATGTCTCAAAAATGTAAATATGTAATATTCAGATCCTCATGTGCTCAGATGAGATTAGATAGCTAGAAATATTCCAAGCCTAATAAAATAAAATAAAAACTCCAACAAAATTCTCAAAAAACCTCCTTCCAAAATCTCAAACACATTAATTCTCTTTATACACTGATTCATTCACCTACAACTGTCCATGCTAGGAAGTTAACAAAAAACTAAAATCTCCTAAGTGATGCAGATTGCAAGGTATCAGTCCTAAACTGAGTGAGAAAAAGATCCTCAAAAATTCAACCTATTACTTAAGTAATGGCTGCTAAATTCTGTGAATCCTGAAAAATGAAAATTTTTGCTACGATTTTTTTGTTTGTTTTTGTTATTATTGCTCATAATACAATACTATTCTCTGTTCTTGAAGAGCAACAGAGTGGTAACAAGCTTCATTTCCACTAACTGTGGTATTCTACGGTTCAGACCTAAAATGCATTTTTGCTGCATTATATATAATTTAATTTTCTTACCATAAAACCTTGTAATATATGCATTTGTCGCAACTATGTTTACTAAGGACATTCATCAGACTGGTTTCAAAATCACAAATAAAAAACAATAGTATTTAGCACTTAATAATGTATATATTTAGCTTTTTACAAGTGCTTATTACATTTCTATGACAATAGTGGATTAGTTTAGTAACCTTGTTCTACAAACAGCAGGAAGTCCTGCCAGTCCTGTTTTTCAAGGGCTGGTAGAGGTGACTTACTTGACTCTGCTAGAGGCCACATGCACATATGTGCCCTGCATTCACCAAGGAGAGGATACTGAGTTAACACTTATTCCACATAGACTCAGAAGTTCACATTTTTATTTGCTTGGTGATTCACAGCAATAGCCAAATGGAGAGCTTTCTCTTTGAGTTACTTCCCCTGTACTTAAGGGATGATTACAGAATTTGCATTAGCTCTAGTCTGCACACAAGTAACAACCATCTTTTACTACTGTCAATATGAATAAATAATATGAAATAACAGGATCTGTGTGAACGTGTACACAGTCCCACAGAGGAATATCACCTCCAAAGTGCATATATTAAGAACCATCACATTACAATGGGTTCATGAGTCAAATTTCAGATCTAAGGTCCCAAAGAAAATTACCATTTCTGTTTTGAGTGTTCTGGGAAGATCACTGATGTGGTCCACCTGCACTCCTGGAGTGCATTGTTTACTGTTCACACTACAAACTGATCTCACTGGCCTTACTGTGCCTTTCAATTCACTACATACATACATTTATATTCAAATTATCCCAAATTTCTGTACAAAAAATAGGTTTACACATGTTAATATTAATGCTGGATGATGCTGAAAAATGTTGGGTAGTTTGGGATAAGCAAAGAAACAAGAACCAGCCACCTATAACATCAGCCTAATTAATGACTGATAGTTGCTTTTTAGCTGAAGAATGCAAGTTCTTTATTTTACATTCCTTTCCCAAATGAGACTGTTACTTCAGTAACCAAGAAATTACCCGGACTTGTCTTATTGCTTTCACTGGTATCATGATAAATCCTCATGGTATACTCTGCTTCCCACTCTGATCCTTTCCTTTCTGCCAAGCTGGAAATTCATTATGCACCATACATGAGAAAGCAAGCAAGAGGGCATACTTTCAAATTCATGTCATACATCTCTGATAAGAACTGAAACACTGTATCTGAACTCCAACAAATTATTCATACTACACACTATATACAGACAAAAGTCAGTTTTTTAAACAAATATTTTTGAATATTTTATTTTAAATGAAACAGAAGTAAATCTGGCTTCAGCACTTGCAGGCAATACTGTGAGATAAACAGTTTATAAGTGAGGAGCAGGGAAAGAGCAGTGGTAACTGTACAAGCAAATTAAATGAAAAATGGGTACAAAAGTCCTCCGAAGCCAAAGTAAGTCAATGTGATAATATAATTAATTCATGTTCATCACTCAGTTTTTCGTGAATCACCCACTTGCATTAAAAATTGAGAGGCCACTTGGAAACTGGCCTGCATCAAGAACAAGCAGACTACTCCTGGTCATGGCAGTGGAGACCAAGAGGCACTGGTTCATTTATGCTGCTGGGATGAGACTAAAAGTGCTTGTGCAGAGGAATAACAGAGCTGGGTGTCAGGGTGAGCATCAGCACGGTGTGCGGTGTGGGATCCACGGGGTAGAGGGTGGGCAGCTCAGGGATCACCTGTGCTCATGAGATTTCTTGAACTCGTCATGCTACTGGGGACCACCTCTCCTGTGGTAAAGTCACACTGGGAAATGGAGGAAAGGCCATAAAGATTTCTGTGCTTTAAATACTTCTCTGCTAACTGCAGATTTCAATGAGCACGCTCCCTCAGGAATCAGCCCTGCTTTGAGGTCAGTATCAGCAAAAAGCAATTGTGTGAGCTGGTCAATCTCTCGCTCAGACATGCAACAGTTCAAGAATATTTGTATTCTGTTTATTTTTTCAGGGAGAGAGACAAGTACAGAAAAAAACAGGATTATTTTTACAGTGTCACTGAGTAACAGCCTTTGACTGGACATGCCCCTTCTTGATCCTTGAAAATTGCCTCCCTACCTTCCCAAGTGTCAGGTGGTTGAGGCTGAAACCTACTGCACAACTGAGCTCCTGCCTATATTTGATTAATAACCAGATGCCTTATTTTAAAATACAACTTTTCTTTAAGTTGCATCCTTTTCTTCAGTTTTCAGTTGGAAACTTGGCCTAAATGACAGCTGTGTAGGCCTCACCCCAGCTCAGCTCAGCAGGAGCTCTAATGTACTTCATTCTGGGGCTGGGAGCTGCTTTTAATCTATCAGCACGACTCCACAGCTGCTGTAAGCTAGCTGAAAATTGTCTGCATACACAGGGCTTAAAATTTTGTAACCCTTTTGGTGCAACTTCTATTTAGGCAGGAACTCAGAAAAGCAGACACCAAGGTCTCTGGAGAGTTAAAGGAAAGCTCAAGACAACAGGCTGTGGGGCTTGGGAGGACATGCCAGAAACCTCAGCACAGATTAGGAGTTTTTCCTGAGTTCACAAGTTCAAATACCAATTTCCAGTAACTGTTTGAATGGATTTAGCCTTGCTGTAAGTCTGACAATAAGACTACAAGCCAGGCAACTAAATATTTCTGCTTTATACTAGATGTCTTTAGCAATGAAAAACATCTCTGTGTATTGTTAATCACAATAGGTTTGTTGTTGGCTCTGCCTCTCCTTTACAGCTTTTAAGAAACTGGACAAATATTTCATTCATTTCCAAGAAAGCATGCTGCAGAGCAATTACTACACATACACAAGACAAACTTCAAATACTCATAAAGTAAAATCCCACTTTGTAGAAGTGTTAAATCTGCTACTGCCACCAACAGAAACTCCACACAGTACAGTAACCCGGCATCATCTGTTCCACTGGGACTTGGAAAGGACGGATATGAAACTACTGCCAAATATTTACACTTACAATTCTTACAAAATATCCGGAGTCCCTGGAGGATTAAACATAATCTCACATGTCAACAACCACCAACAACAAAAACTTTAAATATGGCTGCAACGTGTTTTCACAAAACTTTACTGTGATCACTGTTAAACAGTCTCTTGTTTTTTCTGTTTTCTAGAAAAGTAGCAGCAAATCATGGCACTGCTGATGTGCCAGTGCTGGCTGTGAGTGGCTGTCTGGCACTTCTTCCATGCCTGCCCAGAAGCTCAGGCCCAGCAACTCTCCCTTTGAGGGGATGCTGCTGGCTGGCCCCACAATCATCTCAAGTAGGGCAGGCCCTGTGGTCAAGCACTGAAAGCTCACCGAACCTTTTAATCACCTTGGCCCTGAAGATAGAGCAGCAGCAAAGAACCAGAAATTAAAGCACACAAAGTGGAGCCCTGCAGAAAGTGATCCCAGAGAGCTCCAGCAGCCCCACCGGGGGGAACATTCTCTTTCCTGCCTGCCCACAAGCACATTTCCTTTGAATACACAAGGGCTGAAACTGCTCCTTCTTTTCTGATACGCTGGAAGGGGCTCAGTATGGAAGGTTTCAAGTATTTGTACAGAGCACAAGCAGTTTCATAAGGCTGCAGCTCAACATGGCCCTCCTGCCAGACCCAAGCCAGCGCCGGCTCCCAGGGATGTGGCACTTACCCTCCCACAGAGCAAGCTGCACATACTTGTGGAACAGTTTTCAGAGATCTTGAAGTAATTTAAGTTCTGAATAACTTTATGGAGACTTTCACTAGCACATGTCCTAACTGAAGAATATACCAAAGCTAATTTTTCATCTTTGAGCACTGGAGACATGTGATCAAACCAAAATAGTAAAAATCAGAAGATTTACTATTTACAAGATGGTCTTCCACCATCTTGTAATTACTACTTTTCCTAAGAGAAGCCTACTGTTATGTATTTCAAACAGTTAAGAACAGAGCTAGAAAGCAGAAATTGGGAGTCTGAGGCATTACCTACTGCAGGATGCCCATAAGGAGATCTCCTTGTAGAGAAGAGGTGCCCCAGCCCTGGACTGACAGCTATGTGGTCCTCATGGACAGTGTCACCTTCCCAGATTCTAGGGACTCCCTTCCTTGAACTGACTGCCTTTTTTTACATTTGCTAATACAAATACAAAAACATTCTTTTTTTCTTCCTCACCCGGTGTGTTAATTGCCCTTCTCCTCTGAGGTCACTTGGGTTTGCCTTTGTGCCAAATCTTTTTGTTCCTGTTGGTGGTCTATTTGGCCTGGCTGAACCTTTATACTTTAATTTATTATGTGATTTCATTGTGCAGTGCTTGCACTGGGCAACTGGCCCGTTACGAAGGTATTAAAGTCTAAACAGTTATGTGCACGTGTACACAAACACACACCTCTTTCCTGCAGTTCACGTCCTTCTGCAGCCATCTCCAGTGGAGCAGGGTCCTGCACTGGGGAAGCTTTGCCTTAGTGCCTCTGCTTTAATGACTGTAATCCACAAGGAGCAGTAAAAACAGCCAGCACAGTGCCCAGTCCCTCAGCTGCCAAATGTATGCTGTGCTCCAGGAAAAGAAGCAAGGAGAGTAACATTACCTGAAATTCACCTCTGGTCTACACACTCAAAAAAAAAAAAAAATTACCTCTAAGTGCCCACTAGCTTTTGGAAAGGACCAGGAAAAAAAAAAAAACAACCAGCAAACAAAACCCTGAAACCAAAGGCCAATTCCAGAATCTCACATTCCTAGAAGAATAGATACAACAGCAGCTGTATCTCTTTCATTTGAGTAATTATCATATAATTAAGTGCATGAATTACAAGAGAGCCAAGGCATTAAATTAAAATATTTAATGCTTGTAAATCTGAAAATGATTACTGTGCTGATGTGCAGCTACCGAGCAGCGAAGCTAATGGCACCACGACAGCACCACCAGCCTCCCATTATTCTGCTGTAGCTTAAGGAAGGTATGAGAATTTTGAAAATCCTTTGCTGAGGAGGAAAATTGCCTTCGATTTTTTATACCTAACAACTGAGCCTTAGGAATTGTGTGGCTAAGTACTGAAAGCAAAAGAGTAAAGGACAAATAAATCTCTGAGCTAAAATGTAATGTTTTATCTCACAGATGCATAGGGAGAATTAAAAATGGAAACATCTTGTTGAGAACCTTACACAGAGCTGAACAGAGGAGCCATTCCCAGCATTTTCTTTACAGTGGGTCATTTTTCACTACCCAAATTTAGCTTCATCCAAACTCAATCAGCATTTTGCACGATGTTATTTCAGTAATTCAAATAAAACAGATAACCAGAGATCTCTACTCAAGGCATTTTCCTAAGTAGAAACTGACAGAAGAAGTCCTTGACACTACAAAGTCTAGCTCCTGAGATTTGGGGGCAAACTGTTTGTACTTCCCCGAAAAAAAGAAAAGGTGTTATGCTAAAATTCTTTTCTGAAGTGCACAAAAGCCTATTCATGTTTCTCCAGCATGTCACTTCTGTTTGCCTAAATAAGCCAGGAGTGGACATTGCCTTAGCCCAAGAGAGATCCATAGGCGGTCCAGGAGCTGGGCTTGTGCCAAATCCCTGCAGGTCTCCAGGTGCTGAGACAATTTCAGGGACATTTCTAGGCTGGAGATGCCCTCCTGCATCCTTGCTGCAGGAGCAGCCCCAGGGGACAGCCAGGCCAGGCCCTGGGGCAGCTGTGCCTCCTGCCAGGGGCTGATGCCATCCTCCACAGCAAGGGCACGGCCATGGCCTCGGTCCAGCCTCAGCTGGGGACACACAGCACAACACTGCAGCTCTTTTATTTACACTGGCATTTTAGAAGGTGAAAAACAAACAATAAACCCAACATATATTTGGCTGGTATTTCACTGCAGAATCCTTTTGTGTCACAGGAACACACTTGCCATGAACTGCAACAAATGCAGTACTCACAGTAGCCTGGAATGGAGAATTAATGGCTTCAGGCAGTCCAAGAGGTCATGGCCGAGGGAGGAGGCAGAAAATGTGGTTAGACCTTCTGTCTTCAAAGAGCACACCCACCCCCTGAGAACAAATGGCTAGGGCTGTACACTGTGTGTGAGATAGAATGATAGATAGATAGATAGATAGATAGATAGACAGACAGACAGACAGATAAATAGATAGATAGATAGATAGATAGATAGATAGATAGATAGATAGATAGATAGATAGATAGATAGATAGACAGATAGATGGATGGATGCACATTCTAGATAGATAGATAGATAGATAGATAGATAGATAGATAGATAGATAGACAGACAGATAGATGGATGGATGCACATTCAAATCAGCAAAAAACACCTCTAAAGACATAAAGGTTGCCCATAAATATATGGACACTATAAAGACGACAAGTCATCTAATTTAAATGAGTTGCCATCAGCTATTACATGAGCAACAAAGGATGGCACCCCCTTCAGAACAAGAGGTTATAATCATCATCCCCCAGAATAAAACAAGAGTGTAGGTATTTGTTATCTGAGTGACAGCTTCAAAGAGGGTCCAGCAGTTCTGACCATGGGTCTTCCTGAAAGCCCTAAAGTCACCAATAACTGGGCACTTAGCAGCCCTAGTAAGCTATAGCTTTTAATTAACAAGGAGAAAGGTGATTCCTAACTTAGGTACCAAATGAATGGCTTTTAATTACACCATCTGGAAAAAGGAAAAGGTACTTTCAAAGTGTTGCCTAAAGGACATTTAATATTCTCTTTAAGCAGAAAGTGGTGTAGAAATAGATCTAATGAGAACATTCAGTTTTTTTTCTTGACAATATTCACCTCCTGCCCCAATGCTATGGTTATCCTAGAGGGTTTTTTCCCCAAAAAACTCTTCATATTTTTTCTGGGCTCATCTTGCCCCTATGTCTTCCATAAGCTGGAATGACAGCAACAGAAATCAGTGAGAGGGGCAGAGTCCCTGCCTAGATGTTGTAATAAACAGCACAGAAGAGTCTGGCCCACGTGTGTGACGATGTCTCTTTACAAGGCTGTTGGAAGGTCACATTGTGGCCTTGGTTCTGGGAAAAGGATGCATCTCCTCTCAATTGTCAAGTGATGCTCCCTGTTACAAAGGTTGAACAGTGGAAGGCATTAATACCATTACAGATACTTCAGGTACATAGATAGGCTAATAACTCATGTAGTAATCTCTAAAGCATCTGACTTTCATGTGCCAAATACTTTATCATCACAAGGTGGTAATAAGAAATAGCCACAAGGGAAGAGTAACCTTTTCCTGGTGGTAAGGAAGCCAGGATTTCAGAGTTACTATGTAATTAATTTGCTTTTCAGGAATCAAAACACCCTAAAGCTAAAACAAGTTCAACAGACTTGTAATAACATACTATTGTAGTGTTAAGCCCTCTTATTCCTCAACAAAAATCTATCCTTTCACTTCATCTTGACTGTGAAATCCTTGACCCATGCTGTAACCATCTCCTGCCTTAAATACAACATTTTCCTTTGCCTTGGTCTCCTGGAATCTTGGTTTTCCATCCCATGGTGGGGTCAAGCTGCTCACACTAAGACAATCTCACTCTCTAGCTCTAAGTCCAAGATTCTTCCCGTAGTAATCATTCCTGGATTTGTTTTGGTTCACACATCTCAAGTTTGGATTCTCCTAACATCACAGCTGTAAACAATTTCTTGCTAAGCACACCTTGGCCCCAGTTGTGTTGCTGGTACTGGATTCCTGCTTGACTTCATTAGGACTGCCACTAATCTTTAGCAAAAATAACCTCAACTAACTGGAGGAAATAAAACCTGTATGAAATCAGTGTAGGACACACCAGGCTGGGTCACCTGCCCCAACAGATATCACTTGTTCAAAGCCCCCCCATCACCTTCTGCAAACCCCTACAAGCTATGCACAGCCCTGCACCTTCACACCCAGTGTCCCAGGCACTCTGGCTGTCTGTCTGCTTGGCACAGAGCACAGGATGTTTACAATGCTGTGTGGAAATATCAGACACAGAAATGCTCAATGTACTTCAAACTACATATTCTGATTAGAGAACATTTTTTGCAGTAGATCATTCACAGGCAGAGCAGAAACTATCAGTTAATTTTCAGCATGGACCTCCCAGGAAGGTGAGGTAACTGTCTATTCTGGCAAAACTTCAAAGGGCTGTTTATTTTATTTTATTGTATTTTCTAAAAGAAGAAAAAACAATGTCATTTGGATGTTAATAAAGATCAACACTGACAGTAGCTAAAATTATATATAAACCAGCTGATAATCAAAAGCTGAGCTGAAAAGAAATAATTTAGATAAATAGCTAGTGTTATTTATAATATTTTAAAAGTTGGCCTGGTTCAGTGATGTATGAATTGAGAAGAAGTGCAGATGTTACTGAAGACATTTTTGTAATCATGGAAAGCAGGAGATGGCTGAAAAGTGGCAAGTTCAACAATTTTTGATACTGGGGCAGGAGCTATACTTGGGTTTAATTTCCCTTTTCATCAAAAGGCTAACTTCCCCCATTTTACATTCTGTTAAGGTGGTCTATTTTATAAAATCACACATATTGTTTTCTGATTCTGTATTCAGTGAGCATGTGCAGGCAGGGAGTCAACAAGGGACCACAACTGACATTGCATTGCAGGTAGAGGAGCAATTGTGGAAAGGTTACCACTGACACACGGAGACAAGAGGTGAATTTACTAGTTGTCCTGATGGACAGCCTTAATTTGGGCAATTATATCCTGTTCAATGTGGATAAACTCTGCAAATCATCCTAATTTTAACGCAGAGGAGGAGATTGGGGTGGCATGGATAAACTCTGTACGCATACTGCACAATGCATGTTTTGTCTGTAGCAGTATACATAAAATAAAATGCAAACTATGTTTGCAAAAGAGTTCATATCACCTGCCACAGTGAAATTGGTTGTGGGTTTATTATTGCATAATTAGTGAGCACCTAAAGTACTAAAGCAAACTCTGGGTAATTCCCAGGGACCAGACCCTGCTGGGGTCCAGACCCAGTTTGTTTGTTTGGACAGATATACCTATGGTCTGAGCACAATCATAGCCTGATCCCACTTCCAAAAACAACCAAAATTTTGCCATTAATTTTGAAGAACCCATTCAAGTAAGCCATGTCCTCTTTGGTGCTGGTGCACAACTTGGTATGTGCAAGGGGCCCCTGTGTAACCTGGGTGCTGCTGCCCACCTGCCATGTGACATGGGGACACTCACCTCCCCACCATCAGCGTCAGCGCTGCTGTCTGCAGCCCTTCTCCCTCAGACACAAGTTTTGTGCCCAGCCAAGATCCATCCCTACACCAAAGCAAACCAACTCCAGACATCCTGGCAGACCCATCCTCACCCTGCCCCTTAGAGCTGCCCCAGTGCAGAAAGCAGAGACACGAATCCCGGCAGAGCAGGGGAGCAGCTCCTCCTGCCTTCGCACCTTCCCGCGAGAAGCTGGGCCTGCTGTGTGCTGGAGGTGGCCATTCCAGCTCTCCCAAGTGCCAAGGAACTCCCAGGGCTCCTTTCCTCCCTTCTCTCCTCTCCCCCTGCCCGCCCCCCGCGCCACCGTGCGCTCGGCTGCTGCGCCAGCTCGTGCCCCCAACGCCCTCACAACAGCTGTGGGCTTAATTATCAAAATAACATTTTAATAGTCTCATAACTGAGCTCCCTTCCAAACATGCCAGCAGAGAGGCTGCAAGGATTCTTTTAACATCTTCAGCTAAACTTACTAATAGGCTGCATTTAAGTGATTAGGCTGTCCTAATGCGTGCCATTTACTGCTGGAGCCATCCCTCCCACCTCAAATTGCCATTTGCCGTCTCTCATTTCCTAAGTGACTCTATTATCTGCCCAAGGATCGAGGTGGTCAGCGCTCCCACACACCAGACCTCTGAGGAAAGCAGAATACCGGGAAATTATTGTGAAGGTAGCATTCCTGCCTCTCATTATCTTCTTTTCTCCTTTTTCAAGGGACTAATATATTGGTACCCAATCAGCACTCCCAGGGAAGTGAATGTGCTAAGTGTACTTACGCAAATTATTTAAGACCACTAGGGGCTTACTTGCTTTTAACACTTAAAAAAAAAAAAAGAAAAAAAAAGATTTTCTATGACAAGCATTAGTTTCCTTTTTACTGCCTTCAAAACTGAACCATTTCTTGCTTTGTAAAATAATTCTAAAGGGACTCCAAACTAGTATTTAGCTGCCAAGTTAACTTTTCTGTACAAACTCCACGGTACAAGGTGAAAACACATTGAAATAGTGTTGTGATTTCTCCTCAGCAAATTTGCCATTTATTCAGCAAACTTTTCTTCCCATTTACTGCTTTTAACATTTCGTTTTATACAATTCTTACCAGAGTTGGGCAGGTATTTATTTTTTATAAAATTTTTAATTATAATTACTAGGAAAGGGACAAGTTCCACCATGCTTCTCTCTCTCCTCAGATTTCTCTGAACTGCTGCCTTCTAAAACAATGCAAATAACATATACATTCATCTTTGTCTACCATATCTCACACCAAGGTTTTTCACAAGTCTGACATGGTGTGGCAGGGCACTTATTTCTATGAACATAAGGATCTGCTATGGAAAAGAAAAACTTTAGAAAATGTCTTTGTAGCCATCCAAAGTCCTAGCTGCACCAATATATTTCAGTTGATTTTGATGGGATCAGAATTTTATCCCCTCTCATGACAAGAGGAAAAATAAATTTTCCCCTTGGAAATATTATTGGAAAAACAAATAGATTTCCATATATTTAAATGGATTTCTAAAGAGTTCATCACTTTGTATACAAGCTTAGAAAAACAACCTGTATTGTCAGCTGAGGGGCAATACTTCTGCTCATGCCCATTCTGTAAGAGGGTCAGTCTGTTCTGCCCAGAGAACATTCATTACTGGCCAAGATGTGACACCTCACTGTAACTGCGTTATTTTTACTCAATTTTACAGCAGAGTTAAGAAAGGCATTGGGTTGTTGCATGAATTATCCACGGTCACCCAGCCTGTAGATGTGCAGGCTGCCCCCTCCCCGTTAGCCAAGTGAGCCATTTGTTGGGTAGTCAGATTCATTTGGGTTGGTCTGGAAAAATCTGCTCGTCCGTGTTCCGTCTGCTGTGCAGCGAGCCGAGCCCGGTGTCCACCCAGCAGATGGAGGAGAGGAGGCGTCCACAGATGGAGCCTCTGTACCCTGCCCTTGCTCAACTCACCTGGGAGATGACCCACTAAGAGAGCCAAATATCTCTAATTTGTCTTTAGCACTATTTCTTGTTGGCCTTCCTTATGCTTTAGTAGAGAGCACAAGCAATCGAAGTGCAGTAAAAAAAATAAATTAAACCCTATTGAACAGCATTACTCTGGCCACAGGCGGTGAAGTCATAAACACAGGTCCAAAGGAAGCACTTCCTGCAAGGCTGCAGTGGTCAGAAGACCACAGGCTGTATGCACCCAAAGGTGTGGACCCATAGGTGTGGCTGCCAGTAATCTGCTGCACAGTGCTAAGATTAAAACTATGCCACAATCAAATTATTTATTCTAATACAGAAAAATTGACTGTAGACCTTTTTCTTCGTTGATATTCTACATGTATTACAGCCTAACAGTATCTTTAGAAATCCCAAGATGATCAGCAAATCCAGGGAGATTTAAACTATATTTTTGTATTAAAATAGTCAAGGATGTAGGTGATACATTGTGGCCCCATGTAATTTAACTGGGATAGATTTAAAGGTAAAGAGCTCTTTGTAGTCTCTTGCAGAGTGGAGCAGATTCCCATCCCAATTACAGGGAGATAAACGCAGGCTAAGAATGCTGACTCCAGAATGTTGGAGTTACTCCAGATTTACACTGGGTGTAACAGATTCAAACACAAGTTATTGTGCTCATGTCTCGTTCTCTCTAAAATGAAATAGTTATCGATGCCTTACAAATACGGTGAAAAGCTGGAACATGGTTCTCCTATTTGAAATCTTCTCCAAATCTTCTAATTAAAAAGAATGAGAACAACTTTAAAAAGGGCATTCTTCTTCCTTTCTTCATCACAATATCATCTTCAAAACCAGAATATTAAGGAAATAGAAACCAAGGTTTTTAAGGTTTTTACAGTCTGTGCTCCAGGGGAAAACAGGCACTCAGCTACGACTGAAATTGCTTCACAATGTGTGCTTCTGGGCCTGTGTTATCCTCACTCCACAGATGAGCAGAAAATATAGTTTGTTTCTTTTTTTTTTTTCCCCTGGTTTGGCATCTGTGGCTCACTTAATCTCCTGGATCCTGCAATGTTCTCAGGGAGAGACAAAGAGCACTGGCTGAATATTTTACTGGGGAAAAAAATATACTCCTGTCTTCTGTAAGTGTGCTTCATGCATCCTTAAAATGACCCCTTACAGAGATCATATGAAGGAAAATGAAACCACAGCTTTTTGTTTAAAATAAAGGCAGAATCTTTAGGGTCAATCACTTCCCTTCAAAGAGCCAAGATCACTGCTTCATTTCAAAACTCATCAAAACAAACCATCTATCATTAAAATATTAACTTTGTTCTAAAAATACTATAGAAGATACATTCTCCTGCCCACCTGCTGGCAGGATGGATGCCCAGGGCCAGCGTGCACATGGGCCCTTTCCAGCTCCAGCCTCCTCCCCCTCCTCATCCTCCCACCAGCCTGGAGCACAATGCACTCTCCAGCCCTGTGCCATTCAGAACTGCTCTGAGTTGCAAACCATGGGCACCCCTAATTCCTCTTCCACACCTCTACTTAAGAAAGGCAGTGCAATTGCTTGGTCTGGAGTTGAAACCCTGAAATAAAAGCTGCACAAGACATGCTGCTGGTACACGGTGAGCAGCTGGGACTCTGTGCAGGTAATTTGGACTTTGTGGCCCAAATGCCACCAGGTTATTCAGCAGCCAGCTGACCACCTGCAATTCAGTTTTGCTGTGGGCAGACAGCAGTGCAGGGGCTGAAAATAGCAAGGCCAAAAGGCCTGGGCACATGCTGTGATCCTTCCAAGCCCCCAAGCACTAAAACAATCTGAAACCCAAAGGCAATCTTCTCACCAAGATGATACTTGAGTGTCCAGGTTCACATCTGTTCACTGAGTAATCAGCTTGTGATATGTTATGGTTGTACAGGCAGAACTCCTACAGACTTCAGTGCTCTTGTCCAAAGTAGAAATGTACTTAACTACATTAGTTGCCAATGAATTTATGTTTATTATCAGCTCTTATACGTATTTGCATTTCTGGTAAGCGATACACTGTCTTGCCCATGAAGTTCTTATTTTTAGCTCACCTCTAAATGCATGGAGGAAGTCAGTCAAGTAAAAAATTCTGCAAAAACACCAGCTGGCCAGTGATACAGTTAACATGAAGAAATGGAAAGCTGGTGATGAACCTTCTGTGGTGGATGTTGAAACAATGGTCCAATTTTGGTGCAGTTTTCACCTCAGGGAGAAGGGACATGGGTTTGGATCTTGCTCAAGGATAATACAGATTAGATGGCAATGCTGAGATCAGTCCACTGACACCATGCAGCCCTGCACTGAGCACCACCCCCACATCACCCCCCAGCACCGTGGGCTCCCACTCTGCTCCTGGCTTTACAGACCTAAGCAGGGATTTATGTGCTGCTGCCTAAGCGAGGTTACTGACAGGCACACTGCTGAACACACCCTGGCCCTGAACAAAGCCAGTCTCCTCCACAACTTTATTCATGAGTGCATCTGGCATCAGGCAGAAGGGACAGAATGGCCAAATTTTGTCCTTGAGCCAACCCCAATCATGTCCTCTGGAATGTGTTAGAAGGGAGAGAAGTTTTAAACTTCCATAAAGTATAATAAAATATTGTTTAGGTTGATGTGATGCAGCAGACAGCTCATACAGAAAGCATACACTGGTCTCCTGTTGTTGAGAGCAGGGAATACACTGCCTGTGACTGGAATATGGTTCATTATTTGAACTATACCAAGGCTCTAGGAAGTCCTTGCTGATTCCGACTCAGGCAATGAAGAAATGTCCTGAGAGTTCAGGAGACGAGAAGATTTATACCATATCCATGATATTTATATTAATAAATGATTCATGTTATTGCAAGGACCACTGCTCAAAATACTTTGCCTTCAGAATTGTGGACAAACAAACAAAAAAATTCTGTTTCCCAAGATCCACTGATGTGGGTTTACACGGTACTCTAATGTAATCACAAGAACATTAAACAGTATGAAAGTCTTCTCTCTTTTCCATGGCTGATTAAGCAGTTGGGAACAGAGAATTTACTGCGAAAAAAGCAAACAATTATATGCTATCTGAGGTAAACATTACCTTAGTAATGGAAGCTGAGCTTTAGAACCTTATTGTCAGTAGGGATTAGCATTATAATACTTAAAATGACATTTATAACACTTACTGAAATTACAAGAATGAAGTCTGTGGAGACACAGAAATGAAATCAGCTCAATGTGTTTTTATAAGAATACTGAAATCTAAGTCCCTTAGAGGAAAGATATAGACATTAACAGTTTTTGCAGGCTTCCATTAGCTGTTCAAATTTGAATACTGTTTCTTAGGTGAGCTCTAATCTTCTTTGAATCCTCCCAACACATTTTATCTGTAAAAAATTGTAGTTAAAAATTTAGTTTGATGGAATGATATTTAAGTGCTTTTCCTCATCTACTCCCTGAAAGAGCCCCTGAGAGTCTTACTGTAATTTGTTCAAATGAAATAATATTTTCGTTTCCTGGGTTCTCTTTGTTGTCTTGTGTGATGAAAAGTAACATTTCTTTTCTTTAGATCCTATTAAATGTGGCTTTCTGAATGCCAGCCACTCAATCGAAATAGAATCTGGCACACTTGCACCCAGCTTAAAAAATGCGAACTGCCACATAGAGTTTTTGATCTAAATGTGACATGTCACCAGGAGAAGGCTGGAAGTAATATTTCCAGAGCCATAATCAAGTGTTATAAACAATTGTGTTTCATTCATTGACACAGTTTGTCATCACCTTTTCATTTTGAATGCCTGGTTATTGAAATTCAGTGAATGTGAGAGATGCCACAAGCAGGCCAGCAGTGAAGGATTTTGTTTCCCAGTCCGCAGCTCCTACAAAAAGGTTCCAAACAGGAGCCCTGTACGAAGACCCTCATCAGCTTCCAGAACTGCATCTCACTTCCCAGCTGACTGGAAACTGAAGGCAGATACCACCTCACACATTCAGGGTCTTAATTCTTGCAGACAAACATGAACTGAAGAAAACAAATTTGCCTAAAAATATTTTCTGGCTCAGTCATTGACCTCTTCCAGACACAGATCCTGCCTGATCATTAGATTGCTGCTCTGAAGTAAAAGGCTCACAGCTACAACATAAATGCACAAATTTACAGCATCCAGTGGAAAAGTGACCTTTAAATAGCTTTGTCACTTTATCATGCCTAAACTTTTTTTGGGTCTGAATTAATTTTAAATTCCAAATGTCTTTGTAAAGGAGCTATCCAATATCTTCAATGATTATGCACATTCTTTTCTTCTTGAACATGTTCTGAATATACCTGCTTGCTGTAGATACAAATAGATGTCTTTCCACCCTGTCTTGTTTTTAAACCCAAAACATTAAGACATTATTTCTAGAAATACGTTAGTGGCTTGGCAGTGTTGGCTTGACAAGGGGCTCCTGAGACATAACACAAAGGACAATAATTTTAGCAAGGCTGAGCAACTAATTTAGGGTGAGATTTTCAAGCACACTCAATTTTTGGCTTCATTCGACTCTATGGTAAAACTGCCACAGACTTCAAAGGGATCAGGACTTGCCCATAAATTGAACTCTATTGA